>NW_011888814.1:2771640-2783781 GCF_000151845.1 Pteropus vampyrus | reverse complement strand
TAGATGGCGGTACTTCAAATTTCCCTCCCGCTCAATCTTTAATATATCTATATTTAAAAATATCTATAATTTAATACATCTATAGCTTCTTTACATTTATCTGTATTTATCAATTGTGCAATGGATCTTCATTGCTTTATAATAAATAACTATTTCCCTTTAAAAAACTTTGTTTTATAAAAAATATTAGTTAAATATTGTGTTTTCCAAAGGTATTCAAGAATGTTTGCTAGAGAAAGTAAGGGCAAAACTGACAACGCGTTTGAGAGCCATTGCCCACTAGAAATAGATTAAAAAAATACTCAAAATCCAAATCTGAGGAAATGAAATTTGATCCAGTTTCATTAGAAAGGCAGATACCATAGATGTTATTCAGGCTTTGCAACTAATAGGCTAAGGCAGGTGGAACCAAATAACCCAACAGGCACCTGTACATCTGTCATTTTATAATTAGAGTTTCAGGTATACAAAGTATACAGTCACAAACACATTCTATACCATGACTGAAGTCACATTAGATGGAGAAATTCAACTAATTCAACGTGGTTGGTACAGGCTCATAAAAGAAAAAGAACTATATCGACTTGCAGTTATATGTATATAACAAACACACACATATATAATACACACACACACACACACACACACACATATTTCTTAGAGTGCAAGGATGTTTGTTTTAAACTATTTGGACAGATTCATCCAGAAGCGTAATCTTAGTGTTATTTACCTAAAGGCACTAGATTTTTTATTCCATTTTCTAATACATACCTGCCTTCCAGCTTCATTGTTATGTAGATTCATTGCTAACAGTACTTTGTTTTCTTTTCCCGTGGTGTTTCTGGTGGGGAAATCTAGGAACTTTCTGCTGAACCACATGCCATACTGAACATCATCGGAGCAGCCCCCCCAATGCCAGCCTTCACTTGCTGAGCCACCATTCTGCAAAGTGGTGTCACAGGAACACTCCGTCATGTTGCCTGCACTGCATGACCTGGTCACAGAATGCACCAGGCCTGCAGCCATCACGGCATAAATAAATGCTGTTTCCTTGGTGCCTAGAATAAAACATAAATTACTAAATGAAAGAGCCATACCACTCTGTTTCTGTTCATAATAGAGCCTCCTACTCATCCTCTTGTCAGGAGAGCAATTTTTCAATTGCTTACAATGGATGCTTTAATGAGTACCTATTTGGAAAGGATAATTTCCTATTCTAGTCTTTTTAAAAACCAGCATTAATTTTCAGTATCTCACTTGAGGGGATTGTCATATATTGCATGTCATACATTGTCCTCATACCTTAAAATAACTAATGTATAAAATGTATGTCAGCACCTAGATCTGTGCCTGACAGACAATAAAAGCTTAATAAACACATGTTGAATTTAAAATCCTCTGCATGGATACAGTAAATGGTAATACAGTGGCCCCAAAGAGTCCAGACTACCTTTCTTTTTAAATTTAAAACGTGTTCTCACAAAACACAAGCTGAAAAATTTGGTGTGATTTTTGTTTACATAAATAATACATGTCAGAATGTAAACTAAAATTAAGAAAAGGCCAAAGCAATTAGTAGATAAATGTTACAGTTTCACATTAAAGACTTCTTCTTCTTTTTTTTTTAGGATAACGTGAATAACAATTCGGATATTAATATGAAACAATTATATATTTTATATAGTACTGGCTAATCTTCTTAGTCTTGAAGGCAATGAAAGATCATTGAAATGTCGCCAGCAAAAAAAAAAAAAAATTGTTATGGGAAATTATTGAATATGTATTTAGCACACCTGCAATAGTTTGAGCTAAAATCTTTTAAAATTAAAGTCCCATTAAAACATTAATAAACTGGACTAGAAGGACTCTGCAGGAGACTTTTTTCTTTCGAGATGTTTAGATTGGAGTAGAAACAATTTCACGCCCGTTGTCCAATAAACCTTTCAACAGCTGATGTCTCTGCGTTTCAGCAACTGTGAAGAACACATTCCCCCCACCCCGCCTGCAGGGGGTCAGGGCTCCTTCGGAAGGGTGTGCCGGCCAAAACGCAGCAGGGCAAAGGCTATGCTTTGGCGGCAGTGTGCATGAGGACCGGGTGGGGAAGGGTCAAAGGTGGAGGGAGAACGGAAATGAATGTGAAAAACAACGAATCTTTCAGCGCCCAGGTCCTAAACTTCTTTGAATCTGCTGATATCCCTGGAACGATCCTGGTTCCCAGTTCCTTTATCCTTATCAAGTCGCCAGGCACGTGAAAGTGGAACTTTATTTTACTGCAGCCTCCCGCACTGCGGGTGTGCTCAGAGGAGAGAAGAGACAGAAGGAAAAGAACAGAGGGGAGAGCCAAAGTTGTCTGCTCGCGTTAGCGGCACGTTGGGTTGTCCAGGACAATCCCTTTTCAAATCACCACTATCAGTCTGCCCAGTGCTCCGTGGAGCCAACAAACCTGGGGCTTCGGTGCAATTAGCCACTCGTCCGGGGCTCAGCGCGCCGCGGAGCTGCTTAAATCAAAGCAGATGCGGCAGCAGCATTCCCTGCTGCCGACATCATGTTTCTCCAGCTGGTCGCCCACATAGGGGGGCGCTACGGGTCCGAGGGGTCGGCGGGGTGGAGTGTCAGTTTTTCTCCAACTCCAGCGGGGCACTGCAGGAAGGAGGAAGAGCTACGGCTCCAAGCGCCCCGCTCTGGACCTGGGGAGTCACCCCTCCAGGCCCGCACCTGCGCCCGGGGTCTGGCTTCCGTTACTCCCAATTCCCGTCCACCAAGAGACCTCTGGGGATTTAGAGAGCGACGGAACCACGCAAGCGCTACTTATTTTATTTACTGGAATTGGAGGGGTTGTCACCTTCCGTCCCGCGCTAGTCCCGAGGGTCCCGGGACTCACCGCTGCTCAGCTCGTAGCCAAAGAGGGGACTGGTGCCCGGTGGGGCGGCGGTAGAGACCTGGCAGTTCCATCTCTCGTGTCTAAACTGGCTCCTGCACTCCTGAATGCCCAGCCGGGCGCCCTCTCGGATGCTGGGCAGCAGGTACGGTTTCCTCTTGCATAGCTCCTTCTGGCGGCTGTTCAGCGGCAAGTTGGCGCAGCCCAGTTTCTCCGGAACCCCAAAGGAGGCGATGCCCAACCACCTGTAAGACACGGCCGCCCCTAATGTAAGTCGCTTGCCTGTTCTCTTCCCCCATCCCAGACATTTTCCCCAAAATTGGGTCACCCGCCCTAGGGTCTCCGCCTCTCCTCCCCCGCCTTAGCTGAAAGTTCCCTGAGACTGGGCACCCCTTTCGCTACATACCCCGTGTACCCCCGCTGCCCCCGTACTCACATCCAGTTTCCTTGGGCTCCGCAGGGGAACAGTGCGAGCACGGCTGCCCACAGCGCGCACAGGCGGGACAGTCCCAGGAGCGCCACTCTGTCCATGGCCCCCGCATGGAGTCCCCCAGCCCCAGCCACTCCTCTTCTGCGCTCCCCGCCCAGAGGCCCGCCAGGCCACAGGTCAGATCCCTAGCACCAAGTTGTCCCTCGCGCTCTTTCTCCCTGCAGACAACATAAAAAGAAGGCCAGCAGTAGGGGCTCTCAGCAGCCTCCCCCTCGCTTGCAGGGAGCAGAGTGAGGAGGTGGAGAAAATAGCTTGGGGCCCTCCTCCTGCGCCCAGCTGGGGATGTGCAGGAGATGCGGGAGCGTCCCTCGCATTCCAAGGTGAGCAACTTCTGTTGGTGTAGATGTCTCCATCGCCCCCGGCTTCTCCTCCCATCTCCTCCCCCTGACCGCGCCTGGAGCCTGATTGGCCCAGCCGCCTTCCCTCACTCATCATCCCCGGACCTCGGGCTCCCATTGGCTGAGAGCGGGCTCCTCGGGGGGCAGTCGGGCCCGCTGGTTCCCGGCTGCGAGTTCAGACCCTGGCGTGTTCATGACCTTTCTTCCTGTCTTCTGAGAGTGGGTCTCTGAGGGAGGGGTATGGATTCAACCCGAAGACTGATAGGGGCTCTTCCGTCTTAGCAACCCTGGGTGGAGGTGTGGGTCAGAATGGGAGCTGTTTGAGTTCCTCCCACCCAGTCACATTTGGATTAATTACCCTCTGGGTGGAGTGGCTGGAAAATCTCTGTCCCCATATTTCTTTCCTCTTTTTCACCTCATAGGAGAATCATCTTTTTGAGTCAGAGTTGGTACCAAACCAGTTGACCTTTCAACACCCAGTTCGAGAGCGGGCGAAAAAATGCTGCCAGGCTAGAGATCCCCTCATCTGTGTAAGCATTCATTTCTAGAGAAAGAGAAGATTCCAGCCTAGCATCTAATCTACTGTATTTAAATTTTGTTGTACGAATTCCTTTCCAGGGTTTGTCTTACATTCTGCAGTCCTTGAAAGCACTGTCGAAAGATGGAGTGCCAAGGAAGAGTGAGTGAGAACCATCTGGAGAGCTCCAGGATAGATGAGGGCGGTGTCTCGACCCTTCTCACCAGGCCGCATTATGGCTTTCGCGTAGACCTTGGTCAGGGCTACATATCGAAGGCAAATTTTAAAAACTTACTTATTAAACACAGACCGTGGGAAATTATAAAGACAAGATTCCTTCCCTCGAGCGCACAAAATGAAGACAAGTCTAAAGGAAAATAATTTGAGATTATCAGTGAAGGACAGTATGGAATCCATCGTAGTACTCTTTGGAGCCAAAGAAAGCTCAGAAGCAGAATGTTATGGTGCCTGGCAGTTTAGGAAGGTTAGTTAACCAGCGTTTTGCAGGATAGATGATCTCCAGAAACTCTGAAGGCCAGTGGGATATGCTTCATTGTGGGAGCAGAAAGCCCTGCCTCGCCTAGTTGGTGACAGGAAATGTTTCAGAGAGACTTAAGAAATTTTTGTAAATTCTTAGGTGGACAGACTAGACTTAAATAAAAAATCTGCTTATTTATGTTATCCTCAAACAAAGGATTTTATTTGCTGCATATCTCCTTTATCAGCCCAGAGCAATAAAAGCTCACTGAAATTCCCATCCTATCCCATTCATTTCTTTATACAACAAATATTTATTGAGTGAACACTGTGTACTAGTAAACCACGTTGTAATTTTTAGAGAATCAAGTTTATGATAGGGTGTAGTTACCGACCCAGAAATATTTTGACAAACGGCTAGTAGCATCTCTGAAACTCAGAGCCTTCACTCGAGCCCACTTTACTGTATGTGCATCTCCAGGAGTGATCCTGGAGTGTCCATTGCTGAATCCCCGCCATTGGGCCCAGTATACGAGATCCAGGTTTTGAACACAACTTATTGGGTGGATTACCATAAGCAGATATCT
The DNA here is from genome assembly GCF_000151845.1 of Pteropus vampyrus. Lineage (NCBI taxonomy): Eukaryota > Metazoa > Chordata > Mammalia > Chiroptera > Pteropodidae > Pteropus > Pteropus vampyrus. Next base: position 2,778,494 of record NW_011888814.1, on the reverse strand, counting down.
GAGTGGTCTAAATGATGAAACTAGAGAAGTGACTTCCTTTTTTGGGGACTGGGGGAGGAGGGAGAAGGCAATCTTGGAACCGGAAGGGTGCAGAACATTAATACTTTAGACTGATTTTAGTGGTAGATGTTTTAAGGAAGTTGTTGAATTTTTTTTTCATTGAAAAATATATATTGAGCCTCTATTATGAGTTAAAAAGTGATTAACAGTAAGCTAAATGGTAGCAGAGTTCATAGCCTTGTTGGCAAAAAGTGAGAAAGTGAGCAGGCCAGTGCCATAAATGGGGGACGTTAATGTGCCATGAACCACATGAGAGGATTATCTAATCTCTTTTGGTAGTGGGGGGAGGGAGGTCCCTTGAATGTTGCCTTCATTATTACTCTGCAGATCCAGCACTGTCCAGGCATCTAGATAAAGCCTTTAGAAGAGCACTCAGAGTATTCTATTCTTACAGTCTAAAAACAATAGGTCAGCCATTTTCAAATCCAAGACACAATTTCAAGGCCTGAGTGGTCCTGTGCCTCTTTTGTATAGTCTAAGGCCTTTGGGGTCATTCCGTTCATATGTCTAAGGTAAAGAAGGCTTATTCCTAGGAGCTGGTACAGTTGAAGAAGTAGGCTTTTTATTCAATAAACAGATATTTGAGTGCTTATTTTGTACTAGGCGTTGTAAACTTTCATGCCCTGAGTGTCTCCAATGTGCCACCACTGTTCTGTCTCTTACTCTCTAACTATATTGCTCGCTCTCTCTCTCCCCAACTTCTCCAAAATTTCAACCCCCCAAATTGATACTCATTTTATAGCTAAGGAAATAAATTTGGAAAGGCTAAGAAACTTTTTCAAGGTCACTCAGCTAGTAAGTAATAGAGTCAAAAATTAATCTTTTAGAGGCCTCGTTCTTTTCAATATAACATACTGTTGCATAACCTAATTCGAAACCTTTTTTTTTATCCCCCATCCAATTCCAGATCGGTAGGTCTCAGGGTCTAAATTTCTCTTTTGCATCCCAGTTCACAAATAATCTCCATCCAAAGAGTTCTGATCCCTGACTATAAATCAAAACCAAAATGAGTGGGTCTCCTGCAGGGGCCTTCCTGGAGTGGGTGTTTCCGAGGCAGATGGAGATTGTGGATGCCTCCCTCCTCTTTGCTGTCTGGTTTCTGTGGGCTGGGAGGATTGGTAGAAAGAGCACCGGACTGAGTTAGGTGACTGGGGCTCCAGCCAGCAGGTTATAATCTGGGCCAATTAATTGCAACTCTGAGCTTCAATATTCTATTTCAGATCTGAATCTCTTACTGGAGCTCCCATAGGGCTAGAGGGAAGGAGCTGATACTGTGTGTATGTGTGTGTGTAGAATTGCATTTGCTAGTGGGTTTGCACTCCTAGGAAGAAACAAACGCTAGTCATTGATAAGGGCTTGTCTATCTGAGAGAGGGACCCAGTTCCAGGGGTGGCATAGGCTAGAGGTTTTTGGCCTCCATCTTATATCTTCAGTTCTACTTTTGCTTCTGGATTTCAGTTAAAATGAATTATTTTAATTGCAGAAATCTTTTTAAATGATGGAACTTAAAATACATTATAATCTTGTCAGGTCATATGAAATTTTATTTAGAGGATAAAAGAGGTATTACAGATATTTTCTTTATCCTGGAAGATGAAAGTGAGGAGCGCTTCCGTAATCTAATTTTTCTCTCTTAATATAAAGTGGTTCATCTCTACTCTCATTAGTGAGGATTATGCTCTTTATTTAGAGTTGGGAAATAAAGTAAATAATGGGTCAATCCAAACATATACACAACTACACATTTCAAATTTCTTCTGCGGCAAGAAGAGCCTCATTTCCTATTTGTTATTTTTTTATTTTGTAATTTGGAAAGAGGACGAAATATTAACTGACTTTGTGCTTATTGTGTTATGCAAACTTTCTGAGCTTCTGGTGCCCATACGTATAGAATGTTGTAAAGATCATACCATTCATTGGCAGCTGATATTATGTCATCTCATAATGAACCCAGCTACCTAAGATTTGATTAATGCTGTTAGGAAATCACCATGAGACTCTAAGTTTGCATAGGTTACTGAAGCATCTATAGCTTCTTGATTCTACAAGAAGGGTGTGCATTTCAACTTGCTTTCCCAGCAGGATAAGATGTTTTGAGCTATATTCTTAAAAAAAAAAGATATTTAGAAGGGAGAAGAGCCAGATTTCAAGCATATTCATTTCACTCAAGGGAGCTCTCTCTCGAGGGACTTATTCCATGACCATGGTCATCTCTGATCAGCTGGGCCAACTGAACCAGATAAGTAGATGGCTGGCAATAAATTCTATTTCCTCCTCAGGACACTTGTAGATTATTAGTTGTAGAACCCAGAGGAGTCTGTTCCTTCTGGTAGTTTTCTCTCAGTCCCTGGGAAACTCAGCAAAAAAGTCTGCCTGCACAGATATGCCTTGGACTCTGCCTCTGGCAGTCCATCAGAGGACGAGACTTCTAAGGGCCCCGTTGTAAGAATTTCTGCTGCAGATCACAGAGACTTATGTAGTGGAAACTGATACCAGAAGCACCCCAGCTGGTCTTAACTCCTATGACAGAACAGAAGACCAGAGGTGACTTTTTACATAACTGGGTCCCCATCCATTCTATTTTAAATTCTACCTGGATGCTACCAGTGTAGGATAGAGCACAGGCTTGTGGTCACTGGCTTTCAGGCAGGGGCAGAGAATGACATTCTGGATATCCTTCTGTCCTTTGGTGGCCAGAAAAACTCATAAGAATGATGGACTTGGAACAGCAGAAAAGGCACCAGTGACAGAAAAAGCAGGAGTTGGAAAAGGATGCTGGCTCGCTTTTTAAATTTCCACAACTATGAAAGTGAAATTGTTTTGTTTACTTGTCCTAGAAATTAAGGTTGAAGAAGCATCATAAAGTGTTAATAGAAAGTGGCTTATCTCTAGTGGCATTTGTACGAATTATGCAATCTTTTTGGAATGAGGGAGTAAAAGTAAAACACAACCCCTTACGAATGAGAATGGTCGCTGTCGCCCGAGGGCACAGGTAAGCGAACAAACGCACATAACTGAAATACATGGAGGGTGTTGAATCTCTCAATAACCTTTTCAAAAATTATTTTCCTGAATTTTGTAAAGCAAAACAACTCCATCAATTAATTAGTTATTATTAATTTTAATAAATTGCCAAGAAAACCACTTCAAAATCTAACATTTACGCTTTTCAGAGTATTATTTATGGAGTGATCGCTAGGCTGTCTACCATGAGAAAAACAAGTTTTCTCTTTTTTTTTTTTTAACTAAAATTGAATAATCTCAAATTTTTAAAGAAGAAAAATTTGAGGGAAAAGTTATTTAGAAAGAATTGACTGTGTCCACCCTAGTCTAAGCGTTGGTCTGCATAATTAGACGTAATCATTATGTCCTTCTGCCAATAAAATACCCCAAATCAGCAAATGCTGAAACTGCTCTTGTGTTCAGGGTTGTTGCTCGTATGTTTAACCATTGGCTACTGTCCTCATCATGAGTGGACAGCATGTTAAAGTGGAGTTTGTTAAGTCCAGCTAAGCAACAAACTCATTTGGTGTTTACTCATTTCTCAATCATCACATGGAGGTGAATCACATTCAAACTTGCTCTTAATTTTTTCACTTTCCTGACTGAAATCTTTAATGATTTCTTATTTACTCCTACCAATTCAGTTATAAATCGCCAATTAGATTATATGAGTAATTCCTTTGCAACGTGTTACCCCCGCCCCCCCCCCCGCCCCCCCCCCCCCCCATCGCCTACGACAAGGCTGAGTGTGTAGTAGGCATTCAATAATGATCGCGTGGCTGTTGTTTTAACAGACAAGGAATCTCTCCTAAGAGTGGAATCAATGAAGCATTAAGTTGAGAGCTGTCAGCATTGACATAATCTACTAATTTGCCACTTTGCAATTGGAAATTTGCCATGACTTGTGCCTAGTACATTGCATTAATATGTGCCACATGATTTCCACAAGTTTCAACGGGACCACCAGATGGCTGTGTCTGGAGTATTCACGGCTTCAATTTCTGCTGGTGTTACAATCAGTAAATAAACTGATACTCTTAAATCTTTCTGACAAATCTGTAGCTGTGCCATGTGTTCCTTTCAGGTAAGTTTGTTGAGCGAGGCTCATAACTCAAACTCTTACTGCAGTTTCCTCCAGAGAATGCTTCTATTTGAGTAGGCAAGTACTCAGAGCCCAGGAGATTTACGAGGGTTCAGAGACATAAACACAAACTGCATAGTAGGTGTGAGGTGTGTTCCAACTGCAGCTCTTTCACCTTCTGTTAATGATTCTGGGAAGGGAGGCATCAATACAAAAACAGCCGACTTGAGGGCTCTCAAGTTCGCAATCTGATGAAGTTTTCTGGCGCCAGACCAACTTTTGGGGTTGTCACATGGCTAAGTGAAGCAGCTTCCAAAATGGGCTGAACACCGCAATATTGATATGCTGGGCCACGTGCCAGAACAAAGCCTGAGTCCAGCCGACTGGGTAAAAGATTCCAGTTGCTACTTTAGCACCAGCGTATTGTCTGGAATCCCCAGGGCACACTCACGAAACCAGCACCAGACAAATACAGCGGAGCCACTTTTTAATGCTGTTTTGGGGAGAGAACTCATATTTGCCTTGTAGGTTAACTGAGTTACGGCAGACTTTGGCTGGAAGGAGTTTTCCTTCAGGAACTGATTTGGCCTTCAGCATATCTTAATTTTATAGTAATTGTTGGCAGTCCAGGGTGGGGTTCGGTGCTGGAATCTTACTCTTCATACTCCATCTCCCTCCTGCCCCAGGGGTTCTGATGAATAAAGCATGCACGGAGAGAACTGAACCGGTTTGGGCAAAGTATCAGGTTTTTTAAGTGTAAAGCTTCCTGGTAGAGCTGGATTATGCAAAGTAAAGTTTCCTATTCCTTCCCCCTTACTTGAAGACAGCAAGGCTGATCCAATGTAGCGACCCAGTCTGAGGCTGAAAAGCTGAACCTCAGAGAAGAGGCGAGGGTGAAGCAACAAGAAGAGTGGAGAGGAGAGCTCACTCTATTTGAGGATGTCCAGGTCTATGAAGAGGGGAGTTGGAGCCACCTTGCTTTTGAGGTATCTAGTGGGGACAGGGGCCAATTGACTGGTCACTCTTTCTCCACAGGGGAGGCGTAATCAACGTGGTGGAGAATAAGGTACAGATTTTCGTACCATAGAAGAAAGAAATGAGAGTATGGAAATTTAGAAGGATGTCCTCACTTCCTTGGTCAGAGATAGCAAGTTAATCGGTCCTCCTCTCTACTGTAAAATGTTGCATTGCAAGCCCTCAAGATAGATGGGCAGGCAGATATAGGCAGGATAACTGTGAGGGGGATGCTCTGGACTGCATTCTCAGAAAAGACAAGTCACATAGTGATAATTAGCATCAGTGTAGGAAGCGGTTAGTATAGTGCCCATTGCAGCATTATTCACTCGTGCGTTTGGAAGCTGTGGTAAGAAACCCTCAATTGTACAGATTGACCCAGAGGAGCAGAGGGATGATTTCACCAAAAATCACAGTGTTCCTAAATAATATCCTCCTCCACTTTTTTAACCCCAGAACACATTATTTGGTTTATTTTTCTGCTGATCATTTTCTCTGGTAAGATTACAATGAATTAATGGTCCTTCACCCATTGTCATCTCAAAATGACCCAGAAACATGGTGGATGGCCTAGAGTAATCAATATGAGGTTAGAAAGGTGCATGAGGATAAATCACAACATAGATAATCAATGGGAGGCTTGCAATCATTAGGAAAAATTTGAGAAATGTATTGTAATATTGATGTTTGTAGATGTTCATAAAAATGCTGAAGAAATACATTTAGTAGGCCCAGTTATTATAGATAGATTGCATACATTTTTAGACTAGATAAAACATGTTATAGATGCTTGTGATTGCATATAAAGAAATATGCTATATATTTTTTTAGGATATTTTAAGTTATCTGATAACATTTATGATGGAGGGATATTTTTGCTAATTGATTGCTTTAAGGTGTGTCATGACTTGGAATTCAAAAAGGAACAAAAGAAAGAAGCTGAAAGTCATAAATATATTTTACAATTGGAGAAAACAGAAGAACCACATAGGAAGACTAAGCTCACGCAATATCGTTTATCTTTTTGGCTTAGTGGTGTGCAGTAGCCCACAGCAAGTCTTGGAATCTTTCTGTGCCTCTTTTCCTTATATTTAAACTGTACCATTCGGTAATCTATTCAAAAGAGTACAACAGTGAATCAATGGAACTTTGCAAAATAACTTATATAAAATGATCCTCCTACTAAAATTCTCACAATGCCATAGGTTTAAAAATACTATGTGTATGAAGTATTAAACAATTCTATAAGTCTTGTAATGAAAAATAGCAGTTTCCCACTTCCCCACCTGATATTTACTTCTCCCCAGAAGTAATAACTTTCAGCTCTTTTGGCTGAATTCTGTTGGTATTTTCCTCCAATTTGTTAAATGTCATACTTACACTGTTACTTCTTAATTTTTTAAATTTAAAAAATTTTAAAATTATCTGTGACTTTGTGGAAGTTGTGGAATGGCAAGATTTCATTCTTTTTTTACAGCTGAGTAATGGTCCGTTGTATATATGTGCCATTGTGGAAGTTGAAAATTTGCTTTGTTTCATCCCCTCTCCATCCCTCTGCACACATGTACTTTTGTATCCTGTATATTCTCAGTATAGATATCTCAAAATTGTGGTTACATCAGCAGTCAGCTTTTATATTAAAATGACACACAATGTTATTCATGCTAAGCTGCATAGTATACTATATTTAATTTCC
>NW_011888814.1:2767640-2771590 GCF_000151845.1 Pteropus vampyrus | reverse complement strand
CATTGCAAGCCCTCAAGATAGATGGGCAGGCAGATATAGGCAGGATAACTGTGAGGGGGATGCTCTGGACTGCATTCTCAGAAAAGACAAGTCACATAGTGATAATTAGCATCAGTGTAGGAAGCGGTTAGTATAGTGCCCATTGCAGCATTATTCACTCGTGCGTTTGGAAGCTGTGGTAAGAAACCCTCAATTGTACAGATTGACCCAGAGGAGCAGAGGGATGATTTCACCAAAAATCACAGTGTTCCTAAATAATATCCTCCTCCACTTTTTTAACCCCAGAACACATTATTTGGTTTATTTTTCTGCTGATCATTTTCTTTGGTAAGATTACAATGAATTAATGGTCCTTCACCCATTGTCATCTCAAAATGACCCAGAAACATGGTGGATGGCCTAGAGTAATCAATATGAGGTTAGAAAGGTGCATGAGGATAAATCACAACATAGATAATCAATGGGAGGCTTGCAATCATTAGGAAAAATTTGAGAAATGTATTGTAATATTGATGTTTGTAGATGTTCATAAAAATGCTGAAGAAATACATTTAGTAGGCCCAGTTATTATAGATAGATTGCATACATTTTTAGACTAGATAAAACATGTTATAGATGCTTGTGATTGCATATAAAGAAATATGCTATATATTTTTTTAGGATATTTTAAGTTATCTGATAACATTTATGATGGAGGGATATTTTTGCTAATTGATTGCTTTAAGGTGTGTCATGACTTGGAATTCAAAAAGGAACAAAAGAAAGAAGCTGAAAGTCATAAATATATTTTACAATTGGAGAAAACAGAAGAACCACATAGGAAGACTAAGCTCACGCAATATCGTTTATCTTTTTGGCTTAGTGGTGTGCAGTAGCCCACAGCAAGTCTTGGAATCTTTCTGTGCCTCTTTTCCTTATATTTAAACTGTACCATTCGGTAATCTATTCAAAAGAGTACAACAGTGAATCAATGGAACTTTGCAAAATAACTTATATAAAATGATCCTCCTACTAAAATTCTCACAATGCCATAGGTTTAAAAATACTATGTGTATGAAGTATTAAACAATTCTATAAGTCTTGTAATGAAAAATAGCAGTTTCCCACTTCCCCACCTGATATTTACTTCTCCCCAGAAGTAATAACTTTCAGCTCTTTTGGCTGAATTCTGTTGGTATTTTCCTCCAATTCGTTAAATGTCATACTTACACTGTTACTTCTTAATTTTTTAAATTTAAAAAATTTTAAAATTATCTGTGACTTTGTGGAAGTTGTGGAATGGCAAGATTTCATTCTTTTTTTACAGCTGAGTAATGGTCCATTGTATATATGTGCCATTGTGGAAGTTGAAAATTTGCTTTGTTTCATCCCCTCTCCATCCCTCTGCACACATGTACTTTTGTATCCTGTATATTCTCAGTATAGATATCTCAAAATTGTGGTTACATCAGCAGTCAGCTTTTATATTAAAATGACACACAATGTTATTCATGCTAAGCTGCATAGTATACTATATTTAATTTCCTTTTTCTCACTTGCCTTTTTTTCTCTATTTTCCTGGTTTCTAAGTCTCATATAAATCAGAAGTTTCATCGATTCTATATTTTTTGACACAGTATCTCCTGATGTCCCCTGACTTGTTTCAATACGGAATGGTTGCCTTCACATTTGGTGCCCCATTGTGATCTGCGATCTGCTTCACCATCATCCCAGAGATCACATTTTTCTTTTCTCTATAGAAATCTTATATATTTGAGATTTTTGGTTTAGTTCCCTGCAGCTTCCTGAGAAAGGATGTATATGAGATAATTTTATGAGAATTTGCCTTTCTTTTAAAATATTTTTTAATTTTTCAATTGTAGTTAGAATACAATATTATATTAGTTTCAAGTGTACAACACAGCGACCATTTATATAACTTAGGAAGTGATCATCCCAATAAATCTAGTACCCATCTGACACCATACATAGCTATTACGATATTGTTGACTGTATTTCCTTATTCTGTACTTTACATCCTCACGACTATATGACTATATCGTAACTAGCAATATTGTACTTCTTAACAGTCCCCTTCTTTCAACCCCCCAACCTTCGAACATTCTCTGTATCTGTGAATTTGTTTCTGTTTTGTTTGTTTGTTTTGTTTCTTAGATTACACATGTAAATGAAATCATATGACATTTGTCTTTCTCTGTCTGACTTAGTCCATCAGCACAATACCCTTTAGGTCCCGCTGTGTTGTTGCAGATGGCAAGATTTCATTCTTTTTTTTTACAGCTGAGTAATGGTACATTATATATGTATATATGTGCCACCTCTTCTTTATCCATTCACCCATTAATGGACTCTCAGGTTGCCTCTGTATCTCAGCTATTGTAAATAATGCTGCAATGAACATATGGATGAAGATGTCCCTTCAGAGTAGTAGCTTGGATTTCTCTGGATAAATACCCAGTAGTGAGATTAGTGAGTTCTTTTTTGTCCCTTGGTATAGAGAATTTGCCTATCTTGAAATAGCTTTTTCTTATTCTAGTAGTTTGGCTAAGTATTGAACTCTAGGTTAGGAATAATTATCTTTTCGAATTCTGAAGACATTTCTCCATTGTTTTCTAGCTTCTATTGTTACTGTTAAAATATCTATATATACATTACTCTAATTTCAAATCCTTTGTATATTAATTTATTTTTTCTCTGATATCTCTTAGAATTTTCTCTCTTTATAATGTTTGGAAATTTCATGGTGATGTGCCTGGATGTGGGTAAATTTTCACCAGTTGGTTTAGTTACTCAGTAGGCTATGTCAATATGAAAACTCATATGTTTTTCACTTGTAAAAAAAACACTTTCGAATTATTTCTTTGTTGATTTTCTCTCTCCTATTTTCTTTCTCCTTTCTAGAATTCTTATTTTGTAAATGTTGCAGCAACAGTTTAATTCTGTATGTCTTATAGTTATTCTGTCTATTTTCCAAACTTTTTGTAATTTTTGTGATATTTTCTCAATTATATCTTTATTGGTTTCTACTGTTTTTCATTTCTGTTACACGTATATGTGTGAATATATATAAGTGTGTGCGTGTGTGTGTGTATGACTTCCTAGAATTCTTTGTTTTAATATTCTCTGTATGTTTCTTTTTAAAATTAATATCCTATTGTAATTTCCGGTGATATATTAAAATCACTTATCTTCTCATCATTTCGTGTATATGTATTAGTTTTCTATTACTGCTGTAAAAATTCTCACAATTTTAGTGGCTTAAAATAACACACATTTATTATGTTATAGTTCTGGAGGTCAGAAGTTAACAATGAATCAACAGGGTGAGTCCTTTTGGAAGCTCTAGGGGAACCTCTGTTTCCTTGCCATTTCCAGCTTCTAGAGGCTGCCTGCGTTCCTGGCTCATGGTTGCTTTCCTCACATCGCTCTGACCTCTGCTGCTGTTGTTGTATCTCCTTCACTGACCATGACCCTCTTGCCTCCCTCTTATAAGGACTCTTGTCATTACATTGGAATCTTGTGGATAATCCAGGAAAATCTTCCCATCCCAAGATTCTTAACCTAATTACGTCTATAAAAACCCTTTTGCCATGTAAGGTAACATATTTATGGCTTCCGTGGATTAGAACCTTGTACTAGGGTGAGTGGTGTTCCCCAAAAAGATATGTCCACTTCCTAATACCCAGAACCTGTGAATGTAATCTTATTTGGATTTTTCTGAATTATTTCTCTCTACAGATGTAATTAAATTAAGATTCTTAAATGATATTATCCTGAATCTAAGGACAAGAGTCCTTATGAGAGACCGAAAAGGAGAAGATATATACAAAGGAAGAGGAGGTATGTGAAGACTGAGGTGGACAGTGGAGCAATGCCACATGGAACATTAGGAGCCACCAGAAGCTGGAAGAGGCATGGAAGTGCTCCGACTTGGAGCCTCCAGAGGGAGT
>NW_011888814.1:2766675-2766991 GCF_000151845.1 Pteropus vampyrus | reverse complement strand
CTCTTGTTTTGATAATAGTGGCTAATGTTCTTTAGTCTAGTAGAGGAGAGGACTTGAGAAGTCTTAGCATTCACCATCTAAATATAATTTTTTAAAAAGTATGACCAACTCTGTACTGAAAGTTGAATATAGTCTTCAATGAAATAACTGCCTAACATTAAGGGTTAAGTTCTACATGGGGAGCACTTGAATCAGAATAAAGGGCAACTTTTATCACTGGGAAATGTGAGAAATACAATTAGCAAGTAAGTTACAGTGGTTAGGTTTATTTCTAAAACAAGAAAACATGATTCTGAAGACTAAGCTAAGAAAAGAA
>NW_011888814.1:2758084-2765430 GCF_000151845.1 Pteropus vampyrus | reverse complement strand
GAGCACTTGAATCAGAATAAAGGGCAACTTTTATCACTGGAAAATGTGAGAAATACAATTAGCAAGTAAGTTACAGTGGTTAGGTTTATTTCTAAAACAAGAAAATATGATTCTGAAGACTAAGCTAAGAAAAGAATTAGTTCTCTTCAAAAGGCAGTTTCAAAATCATTAGATCAGTTAGTATAAAATAAGATATTTTCCTTTTGTGATTGCAATTATCTTTTCTATGATTAGGAGCATCTTCGTATTCTGTTAGCAATGCAGTTACTTAATGGCTGTAAACCCAATCACATCTGGATAATTGAAAAGTTTAGTTTTTAACTACGGACTCTCACCCTTTGTTGCCTGTTTGTGGCATACCTTATAAAGTTTACTTGCTGAATTTGTCATTAAATTCTAGTTCACCTGGCTGACTGATAATCATGACACCAAATAACATCTTCTACCATTTCTTAGAGATTCTAAACCTCTCTCTCTTTCTCCCCTTAATTCCTCTTTTTCTTATTTCTTCTCTTTTCTTATTCTTCTCATGTTCTGTTGCCTCCTCCTTTTTCTTCTTTTTATTTCCTTCTCATAACCTAATGGACAAAACTACAACACTGGCTTCCCTTCCCAACTGGTGTTCTAGCCCCCCTCCCCCATCCAAAGCTGATGTTTCTGGAATCATAAGGATTGGTGGTTTAAGTGTTTGGGTCCTGTTTCCCTAAGAAAACTTTTGCCAACAGTCGTCTTTTAGTACAGCACAGAAATAAACACTGCAAAGTGGAGCTCACTCTGTTTAGGTAAGAGTTATTCTTTTTATTTGCATGAAAAGAACGGAAGGGTAAAAGTTTTGTAGTTTACTCTCAGGCCACTAAACTATCCCACCTCTCTGGAAGCCAGAGGCAATAGCCATATCTAGTCAAATTTTAAAAATTATTTTAAAACTTTAAATTTTACAACAGTGTTCTTTAACCCTCTAAATGTTCAGGGACCATTCACATATGTCTTAGAGGCTTGACGAACATATGGTCTCATATAAATGATCTGAAACAGTTTGTTTGGAGGCTCTAGGAGGAAAGGACCATCGTTACACACTTGATTGAATAACCCATTTTCTTTCTGAAAAATGCACCTGCACAGAGTCATGAGAATGGACACTTTGGCCACTCAGCCCACCAGAGCAGCCAGATTAATCCTGGCAATCCTTGAGATAGTTGGCGTCACAGCCAGATTGGATTTACATTCAAAACTTTTAAGCAGTAAAGGTAAATACAAACTTTTATTTCCATCAACAGTTTGGCAGGTGACTGATTGTCTCTACTTTAACAATGCTTCACTTCCTTGGCAACCCTATAAGTGGCCTGCCTTTAAATGCTTGAAAATGCAACGCATTTTGTCAGTAGTGGATATCAGCAAATGGAAAGATAGAGGAGGGGGTGATGCAAGAAATGTCATGTTTATTAGGATTTCTGACTAACGTGAATGGGTAAAATGCAAGACAACAGGTATTGGGAGTAGCCCATTCAGGTCATCTCTGATGTCTTCACATCTTCAGGTGAGTAATCTGAATTTCTTTAGCACTTCCTTAAAGGTACTACATTCCAAGTTCTTGGCTCAGCTGAAGTTATTTTAAAGTTCATCCTTTGAACTGAACTTGGCACAGCAGGGAAATCGGCCCTAGTGGCCCATTGACAGCCAATGCCCATCTGCTTTTCGAGCTCCCTTTCTCTTAGAGGAATCTTCTTTGCAACAGTGTTCCCTCAAAATTATGTCCCATCCTCTTATTTACTCAGCGCCTTGAATTTAGTCAGTTGTTGGGAGAAAAATAATGTGATTAAATTCCTTCATACCGAAATTATCTAATAGGCCCACCTTCCAATGGTATTAGCATCTTAAGAGACCCGGGAGGTAAATGTGATTTCACTAATTGAAAAGATTTCAAATAGAAGAATCTAGTAAGATAAAGAATTGTGGACACAGCGTTGAGCCATTTGGTAACAAAACATGGAAGCTTTCTCTTTGCTCTTAATTTCAGACTCAACTTTGTGCAAAAATAGAAGTATCTTACGCTTTGCAGTCCTCTTTATACTTCCCAGATTCATGTTTAAAAGGCATTTGTAATATCACTTGCAAAATTAAGTTGCTGAAGAATATATCTGCCATCTTGTTTTAGGAAAAACTATGCAGGGAAATCTTTTTGTTAATCCACTGTTCCAAAAAATTATGGTATCGGTGAGTGTAAAAGATGAGAGTACCTATTTGAAACTCACCAGAAACAGATGTCTCCCTACCTATGCTTTTCAGTAAAAATGTGATCCCTCTACCCGTAGTGTTTTCAATTCCATAATTAAATTCAGTTGCATTGTTAATGTACTGTTGACATTAACATGTATCTCATATACACAAGACTGGGAATACACATCTGTTAACTTGAAACAGCTGTTTGCAAAATTACTACAATATGGCCAATACTTCTTTTAACTGTTATGTCTTTCCATTTAAACATGATTTGCATCTGTAAGTACTTATTATATATAAAATTAAAGGAAGCTTTATGACATAATAATGATGAATTTTGAGGCTACATTAATATTGCATCTGACAATAGTATGGTAGACAAAGAAAGTGAATAGAATATTTCTACAGATCGGAAGCCATGACCCACTGGTATGCATGCTCGGAGGGCAGGGCTGCGTGGATATCTTCCCACACACTCTAGGATCTGGTTGGCGGATGGCTCTAGATGGGGCCATCACTCCAGCTTCTCTCTTGTTTCTTCTGTTCTTGGGAATGACAGAAACTTTGGGATGTTATGTGATGTGCCCCATTTCCTCCAAGAGCTCCATTTCTGGATAGCCGATGTCTAAAACTGCACAACACACAACGTCTTACTTTGTCCTCTCCTAAAACTTCAGTACCCGTGTGAGGGCTTGAGTGGTAAGGCCTGAATGTTCATTTAGACTTGGGCATGACTACATCAGATTCTTTTCAGTTTTGATAGTGGCAGGGCAGAGAGAGCATCAGCCATTGCTGAGATGAGTAATGAGCATGGTACAGTGAAGAGGAAGCCTCGAACCCCTTAGACCTCCATGCACTGCAAGCCTTAGGTTCCAGGCATCCGGTATCAGCAGCTCCGCAAGCACCCCTAAAACTCCCCAGAGTCCAGGTGGACAGCTCTTTATGTAGCTAACACCTCTCCCAGCTACTTCTTTTGTGCCTTCCTCAGTAGTCAGGGCACAAGAGGAACAAACAATTGATACTTGCTAGAGAGGGTTTTTGGAGGCAATAATTCTATTTCTAACTCAATGCTTTGTCAAAGCTTCTTAGACAAGTTCTATTTTGAGCACAAATTCTAACTCCAAAAAAATGCTAGAGTTTGTTAGTGCATTTATTTTTTCATTTTACAAAAATTCATTGAGTGTCTTTTTTGTGCTAGGCAATTTATTTCTAAACTAAGGACGCAAATATTAAAATACTAAGTGAAAGAAGTCAGCTGCAAAAACCTCACATACTGTATGATCCCATTTATGTGAAATATCCAGGATAAGTAAATCTATAGAAACAGAAAGTAGATCAGTGGCTGCCTAAGGCTGGGGGTGGAGGAGGGGAAAGGTGTAGAGTGACTGCTATATATATATATATATATATATATATATATGTATTTAATTTTTTTGTCATGACACAAATGTTCTGAAGTTAGACTGTGGTGATGGTTCCAAAACTGCGTAAATATACTAAAAACAATCGAATTGTACTCTTGAAATGAGTGAACTGTATGATATGTAAATTTTATCTCAATAAAACAGTTAAAAGTAAATAAATAAACACAACCAACCGAAAAAAAAATTCAGTCCCTTCATCATGAAGTTTTCAAGCCAGGAGGTACAATTTATTAAATAAATAAAGGCTGGCATAGGATAAGTGACAAATATTTGGAGAATTAGAAAAAGATTGTTAGAGGAGATGGCATCTAAGCTGAGAAGTAGTAGACAGAAAAAATCATGGAAGAAAAATATATGCTGATCTACTCTGTTAGATGTCGTACCATAAAAAGATGAGTAAGAGTCAATCCTAGGTCTTGAGGGGCTAAATAAGGTTAGTGGAGTAGGAGATAAATAAGTTATTATAGATAATTATTATATAAGGTAGTAGGGCAGTGACAGACACAGGGACTGTGGAAGTAACAAAAAGGGGAATTAAATCCTGTCAAAAGGCTGAATAAAAATTCAATATAGAGAAGTTAGGTATGTTTCAACCTAAAGAGCTGAAGAACTGTGATCTTGCCAAGTGCCTTCCACCCAATGGTACCCTCCACCACAGCTAACAGAACTCAGTCAGGCAGCTGCTGCCTCTCGTTCTTCGCCCATGTCAGCATTTGCCAGTGGGAAAGCCCTGTGAGATCAGGGCCGCTCAGGAAAGCCAGGAAGTGGAGAGGAGGGAGAAAAGGCAAAGTGCATGATGGGCATTCCTACTAAGAGTAATTCCCATAAGAAACACATTGATCCACTTATTTTTAGCAGGGTGCAGAGCTACCCAGTCCTCTTTGTTTTCCCAATTCTCTTTGTAATTTTAATAGAGGGAGCCCTTAAGACTCAGCAGTCAAACCTTTCTCAGCATCTTCTCATTCTGATGGTTTCTGGCAATTCGGTCACTTGTCACCTCCCAAGAGAAGCATCTGCCAGACGCCTCCCATAGCACATCCCTACCAGCTCTGCCTGGCAGAGGCCTGTAAGCGCATTCTCCACATGTCCAGACGAGCACCTGGCTAAGGCATCCAGAGATAGAAAACCTGTTATTTGAAAGGTTTTACACACTGCTGTAAATCAAAAACAAGAGGAATGTTTTTTTAAAAAATGAATATAATGGTTGTAGGATTATTTGGTACTCCTCTATTACCTATTTCATTTTGTAGGTGTGTCTGTGCATATCCATATACACACACAAATATTTGCATACATATGTTTGTATGCATATTTATTCAGTATGAGTTTTTGTTTAAAATAGTCCAAATAGTCCAGAATTCCTGTTCCTGAGATTTTTATGTGACAACACTCTGCTCAGACACAAACCAGGGAAGGCTTGATTTTGGCCCTATAGTTTTGGCTTTTGTGTCTGCAGAGGTAGCATAACAAGTTAGCCTCAATGGTGAGGGAAAAGCATTTATTTTCACTGTGTTCGATAACTGTTTCCTGAAGATGATGCCCAGGGAGGCTTCCATTGGATGAGAAATCCACATCCAGAAACTCAGCACTTCAAAGACTGTGATGACCCCAGGAAACAGGAAAACACCACTTAAGTCAATCACCCCCTTGGTGTCATCCATTCTTCTGGGAAATAGGAACCCGAAATGCAATGTCTGTATCAGCTTCATCTCAGAATCCATAAATAATTCATGGAAGATATCAATTTATTTCTAGGAAAGGTGGCCAAGAGAGAGTTCCGGGTGTTTACCAATAACATGGCCCTGGAAACTCCATACTATCGAAATGATTCCTGTTCTTGGCAGGAATAACTTGTGCTCAGGGTTGAATCCACACCCTTTAAAAAACATGCCATTGATTTTGCATAACTAATGTGAACATTGAAATGGGGACTCTTTAGAGACGAGTATGAACAGAGACCAGGTTTTCCCCGAGGGTATGAACATGTGGTGGAAACTGATGAACCCAAATCTGTGCCATTTGATGACTAAACTCATTTTAGGCTAAAAAAGCATTGTTTCAATTTCCTCTTGTACTATTCTTAATTCAGACCAAATTTTATCTCATAAGTAGAAGAAGTAGCTGCAAATAATTTCATGCCCTGCCAATGACATAGGCACCAATTTTTAACAAAATGCTCATAAACTCTTTTTTATGATACTGTAAAACTGGAGAGCTCATGCCCATTAAAACATAAGCTTCACGTTACATGTAATTAAGGCAAGGAGGAGAACGTAAAAATTTAAGTTTTAAAATGTATCTTGTATTACATATTAAATGCACATAGAAAATACTGCATAAGTTCTATTTCAAAGGCCAAAATGAGGACAAGAGGAAAGGTCACAGTGGGTGAATGATTCCATGGGTGAAAAAAATTAAGAAAAAAAAAGGTTGCTATTTCAAGTTCTCCAGAGGCTATCTTATATTGATGGTTAGAGGTCATTTTCTATTTTTTCTGATTATAAATAAGAAGGTATCATTAAAAGCACATTCAGCCGCTATTTGGTTAATCTAGGTTATAATTTTTGGTCCAATAAAGTTTGAAAATTAGTATTTGTTTTTCTTTAAGAATGAGACCCTCCAAAGTGACTTGGACATTAAGATGAGGTTTGAAAAGATGTCCAAGTTCTGTCCAAGGCAGCTGGAGAGGGTGCTCATAATTTTTATCCATCCCAGAACCAGTGGGGTATGAGGTTCTCTTCTGCAGTAAAGACTCGTGTTATAGCCCCAGTTTCAACCCCGTTCTAATTGTGATGGGCGTAACGGATTAGCCTAAACCACATTAGCTTCAGTGCTGGCATTTTGTACCATCCTCTCACCTCTATGTATTTACTGCAAAGGGACATCAAGAATTCTGAATCCCAGATCTTCAGCTATGTAAGACATGTAAGAAACCCACTGGACACCCAACAACCTCTTATATCTAAGTGAAGATTTGCGGATATACAATTGATTAGATGTTATAATATATTCCTGTTCCATTTTAATGTTCCTAAAGTTTTTTCTTATGATTTATTTAAATTCATGATTTAATTTTAAAAGCATACAATTATAGACCAAATAAAAATTAAATTATAGACTGTAGCTTACATTGAGCTTTCAATGTACAGATTTTGGACAGATTTTATTTTAGAAAAAAGTGGAAATATAATTGAACAAACCATATAAATAAGTCACATACCATCACCATTAAATCGTTTAGCCTAGCCCAAAAAACTGCATCAAAACTGATGTATTTCACCAGCCAACCATAAAATAAGAAAAGTCACTATACAGTTGAGAATCACGTTATATTCATGAGACCATGTTACTTCTTAATTCTGATGTACACACAATCAATTGTAATTACTTCATGTTTTAAAAATATCCAAACACTTTAATGAATTTTGTAGAAATTATTTTTTCATGTAATAAAAAAAAATTTGATACTACATATAAATTTCCTAAGTAAATATCTTGGTTAGATATATTAAATGTCTCCCCATAATGAACCAGTCAGCTTAAATCAAATTCAAAACCTCATCTACCTCAATAGGACGATGCTGTAGGAATATAAAACCCTTTTATAGTGTTTTCTCTAAAAGTGATTGTTTTAATTTTATTTCTACTATTAGTTGGGTTTAAGTAATTATCTTTATTTACATTGCAAATAGACTTACAAAT
>NW_011888814.1:2732711-2757074 GCF_000151845.1 Pteropus vampyrus | reverse complement strand
ACACAATGTCAACAGTGATGCTTGGAAATGCTTATGCAGTTATTCTTGACTTTTAATATTACAAATGTTTTCTTTAGTTTAGCTTAGTTTAGTTTGGATACTAATCAATTCTTACCAAAAATAATATACTTCCTTTAACTTTTACATCTAAAAATACATTAAAATGCCTACTATTTTTTTCCACTCAAATTATTAACTTGCTAAGCCCATGCAAATACACATGCACACACACACACACACACACACCCCTATTTCCCCAAGGTAAAATAAATTGTAGTTTTTCAATTAAGGAGTAACTAAAATGATTCCTAGCATTTCAGTGCCTTATCTTAAAAAAAGGAAAGCTTGTTACTGCACCATATTCAAAAGCTTTGGTCATCGTTCAGCAGGGAGTTAATCTGATAAAAATTTAGAGAATATCAGGGTTGGACTATAGTTATCTTATTAAACCATTATCTTATTCGATTATTCCAATAGTCGAATCTACATGATAATATCCTTTCCAACTGGTCACTGTTTGTATGATTATATACCTCCAGTAAAGAAAAATAAAAGATACTCTCTGAACACAGACTATTACTAGTAAGATATTTATTAATAGCATCATCACAATTGTGTAATAAAAATCCATTATTACTTCAGTGGTGAAGAGGTAAATGCCAGACAAACCTCAGTCAGTTATTACACTTAGGTTGACAGTAAATTACAAGAAATATATACTGACCATAATTCTGTTACAGAGTATGTAATACATTAAAACTTGATGAAGAGGCTGCATGCATTGGAACATTTTATTCCATTAAAAATGATTGAAAACCTAAAAGTGGTGCTTGCACATAGCTGCAGATATTAGAAAAACCTTTCATTTTAAAGTTTAATTCTGTGCCATTTTAAAAAAAATCTATCATCTATCAGATGCAGATATGTATTGTTTATATCAAGTGATATTTGTGCTTAAATATAATTTAAGACAGTTAAATATAAATTCATGTTTATTTTCATATAAAAATATATATAAAAATAGAGTATTTAAAGGAAGACATTCATACTAAGGAACCGAGCAATTAAAATATTTTTTTATAAGGTAATAACATTGAGGTATTTGTATATTTGGTAATTTCAGCCATGTATTGAATTAACCCTCTCAGTCCTTTTTTTTTCCCAAAAGAAAAATAATTCTTTAAAAACCATTATAACTGTGAGATGTTATCTCACAACAAAGCATTTGTAAAATAAGATATTTATTATTTTGAAATTAAAATGTAGAAGAGGAAGTTATCAATACTAGAATTAGATGTTTTATATGTATATCACAGTTTTAATAAAAAAATAATATGCCTACTCTAAATTTGGATTAGATACAGTTGTTCAGGGAAACAAAAATATAGTTACTAGTAATATAGAAGCATATGTAGACATATACAAATGCTTTATGGAAATAAACACCTATGCACTTGAGAATGCCTAATCCTTTGCAAAATATTTACATAAAATTACATTACATAGGGTTCTAATGGCAAACCAAATCTTTCTTAAGTAATATCATCAATGAAACATAATAAAGTAATACATAAGGAACTATATTTTGTTTCTCACTTTAAAATTACATATTTAATCAACTGTGACTGCAGTTACCTATCCAAGTTCACAGACAGGATTGGAGGGAATGTTTATGAAAAGTACAAAGAGTGCGAAGTTAGATACATTGGTGTTTCAACTTTAAAATGTGACACTTCTTATCTCTCTCATAGAATCTATTTGAGTTCTCTTGTGAGGCATTCCCGTTCTTTTCCTTTCAGTTATAAAATTTGGAAAGTACACAAAGAAATGTTTTTCATTAGCATTAGATTCACAAAGCCAAAGCCATCATAAACGCCATGTTTTCTCATTGTCAAGGACACAAGTGCAATCCTTATTTACAAGTGGAATGTACTGCTTTTATACCCTTTTCAGTATTAATATACTGAAAGAGAAGATAACACAATCCTCAAGAGCATTATCCTTTTTCTCACATAATTCAAGTGTCTATATTTCTCTTTATTATCACAATGCAATACCTGGCCCATGGTGGTTCTAGTTTATGATTATATTTCAGGTAACCTTTTCTTAGCTCTTTCACCTTGAAACCAACTGATTTTCAAGTGCATATCTTGACTTTATAAAGCTGTGGGGGAAAAGTGTCTTACTTTTTTTTTTTTTTTAGCTCTGTGTGCATTAGTGTGTAAGTGTGTGCCGGTGAACACAAGTGCGTGTGGTCAATCAAAATACATGTGATGCACAGGATTTGGTTCTTAGACGATCATGCAGGCGAATGGCTTGTCTTTAGTTCCAAATTCAATCCTCTTGCAGGGAGTCTGACACGGTTCCTCTATGTGCACACATCCTGCTGAGGAGGATTTCAGAGCAAACCTGATTAATTGGACCTCTGACATGATATGGTGATTGGTAATTTATTACAGAGTCTTGTTGTCGTTGTCGTAGTTTGTTTTGATTGCCGAAATATTTTCCCACAATATGATTTCTTGATTGTTTTATTTTAATAAAGTGATAGTCTTTGGTTAACTTTGATTTCACTACCTGCAAATCAAGAACAAAAAGAGCAGTGAACCAAAATCAAGGACATTCAAGCCCTGCGTAGAGTGGTATAACTAACTCACAAACTTGAACAGTATGTCTATCACACTTACAATGCCCAAAGGGCATACATATGATTTCTGTAACCAAGAATCAGAGTATATTTTAGAAAAGATCTAGGTTGAAATGAGAATTTCTGCCACTTTTCTTACCTCAGGGTAGCTGTTTCCACTGCAGTTAAGGAATAGTCTCAGATGGTTTAGCTACCACACTGCTCTGTGTGTGTGTGTGTGTGTGTGTGTGTGTGTGTGTGTGTGTGTGTCCATATTCAGGCCAGATGCTAACAAATAGAGAAGACACTGAGGTGCCTTTGCTGAATCACTGATTCAAACATAGTACTCTATGTTTGATGGAATGACAATTAAAACTATTTTCAGAGTGAAACTGTTTTTCCTTCGCACAGCCATAAGCTGACATTGTTATAGTTGGTGGTTTCATTTCTCTGGGCACTTAGTAAGTTATGCAGTCTGAAGGAGCAGCCTAAGCCTTATTAAGCTAATAACTTTATACATGTTTGTACATATGTAGATATACTTTTATATTGAAATTTTACTGAATAGGTGGTATTATAAACATTTATAAAACATACAATGTATATCATAAAAGATTTTTTTCCCCATCTCTGCTCCCCACTTCCAGTCATTCAATTCTCTCTTCAGAGGCAACATATATTCTCAGTTTCTTTGTGATTCCATTTATATATATTTTATGAATATCAACACACATATATATGAGAGGCGATATTTACTATTTGTCCAGTTTATAAATGTTGTCTTAGTGAAATCCTATAATTGTCAGCTTTATTCATTGGTTTAATGAATAAAGCTGACAATTATAGGATTTCACTAAGAAATCCTATCCATTGGTTGTTAGCACCAATGGTCAGAAAGTACAAAGCTGGAGACCAAGGCAGGGATTGTGAAGGAGGGTTGAGAAGTAGGGAGGAGAGACAATATTGGCAAAGATATTTTGGATGTCTTTACGAATGACTAATAAATATGAATACCATCATATTAATGCAATTGTAAGATATTAGTTTTGGTCGATATGCACACATGAATTAGTTATTTTTGATGACTAATGAAGACGACAATAGTTAACATATGTTAACATATGTACCCCTTCTCCTTTTTATAAAGATGGATTTAAACCAAGATGCCTCCAGGAACGAGGATGAAATGAGTATATTCACAGAGGAATCCAAGAAATACCGTTTGGGGAAAATGCAGTAATTTTTGATGAGATGGGTAAAGGACAAGAAGTGAGTTCTGTCAATTACTGTAGATACAATTTTCTGATTAAATCTGGAAAAAAGGCAACCTGTTCTTTTTGCTTTTATTGTATTAACAGCTGAGGTAGCTAAAGTTATTTAAAATAAAATTAAATTTATGATTAACATGAATTTTTTTTACTCTTTTGAGTGTTTTATAGTTAACATGCATTTTTTTACTCTTTTGAGTGTTTTACAATGATTGACACATTTTTTTCAATCCCATACAAGAGAATGCAGTAAAAACAGTTCCAAAAATAAATAATATTTGAAAAAAATCATATCTATTTTGAAGATAAGTATTTTTAGTTATATTGCAAGTGAGCATGAAACTTTTTAGAAGATTTTTTAAAAATATAAATTCTGTAATGATCCACACCAAAATGTTAACAGTAGTGATCTTTGGGCAGAGGAATTATAGATGATTTAAAATGTATTCTTTGTAATTTTTGGTCTTGACTTTTTAAATTTAGTACAATAAATGTGCATTACTTCATAATCATAAAAATGTTCAAGCTATTCCCATTTTGAAGAAAAAATGTAATTGTAATGCGTTTTAAAACCAATTATACCCTGGTAACCTCAAAGAAATGAAGTGTTTGTCTGTAGCTATGGGAAGCTTGGCTTTTCATGATCAGTTCCTCAGCTGAAGTGATTCGTAAGAAGTCCAGTGAAATCAGCGGTTTGTGGTAAGGAATCCCTATGGATCATAATTTAGAACTCAGTTTGCAGTTAACCACTGATTAATATTCCAGGTCCCAAAGTTGTAAGTTTCTGTTGTATGCAGCTCCTTTCACCTCTGGTTATACTCTAACTTTAAATATGATAGTGCGGGAGGTGCACCAATGTTTTCTTGAAGGTTTTGTCCATTTGTGGGGAGGTCTGTACTCAGCGAAGGCAAGATTTGTGAACATTTTTAAAGTTTATTTAAGGAAACACTTAAGCATAAATATTACATTCAACCCTGAAAAAATATTATTCCAGTGCTCCAAAGCCAAAATGAGGTTAATTTTGTTTATATAATTTTATCTTAAGTTCTGGCTTTTGCAATTGCCTTTTGATCTGCATGCTAATTACATGTAAAATAGAAAAAGCATTCCCGATGAAAAAGGTTATACTACTTTAAAAGTTATTTTAACGTTTTGTGTGATTTTAAGGTTGCATTACAAATCTTGGGTAATGCTAGTGTGGATGTGTACAGCAATCTTGAATGTCATTTATAAAAGGGACAAATAAAAATAAATATTTCCAATGTATTTGCTGAAGCAGAGGGCTTTCACCAAGAAGTAATGTCAAAATTTTGTCAGATCACAATGGAAAGGTTGATGATATATTTCTATTTTGAAATCACCAAGGTGATCTCTGACAAAGAAAAATGGGATGATGGTGTCTTCCTCAGCTTCTGAGGGCCAGCTTAATGCCTCCTACAGTGCCAATGCTCCCTTTATGATTTCAAGGTTGACTCCTTCCTACATGTCTATGCTGGAGATTGGCCTGACAACGCTTAATTTAGTTGGTTTCCTTTAAAAACTATTCTATAGGAAATAATCAGAGGTAAATTTCCAAATTCCTTTTTTAAGCCAGCATCACCCTGATGCTGAATTCTGAAAGCTGACAAACCTATAGAAAAAAAAAATGATTTCAATTTTGATTTGTTAAAACATAGATGTAAAAAATCCTCCCAAAGTGCTACTGTAAATTCAATCCAGGAGCCTTTAAAAAGTTCAGCAACATTATGCGCAGTACCACTAGCACACAGAATTTATTTCAGGAATGCAAGTTTTAATATTATGAAATGCTTTGTTATAGGAAATTACCAAAGAATTATTTGTAGCTATATGGTTGTTTACCTTGAAAACCCAAAGGAATTTACTGGAAAATAATGAGATACCATAAAGCTAATATTGAAAAATTATATAGCTTTTCTAAATTTTATCAATAATTCATAAGAAATATATCAGAGAAAAGATCTCATTACAACACTAAAACAACTTCATTAAGTTCAACAATGATGCAGGTAAAGCATACATCAAAAGTTTAATGAGACATAAAAGAAAACATAAACAAATGGAAAGACGTACCATGTCAAGTCCTTCCAAGTTAATTCAAGTGCTACTCCAATTATGATCACAGCAGGATTTGGGGGGATCTTGACAAAGGAATTCTAAATACATCTTTAAGCATAAATGTAAGAAAATAACCAAGACCATCTGGGAAAGAATAAAAGTAGCCATGAGGGAGACTACCATCAACCACCCGTAGACTCAGTTAGTTGGTTACATAAGTCACCTATAAGCAGAATTCAATACTGAGAGAAAAGAATAGGAATGTTCGTACTGTAGATTAAAATGCATTTTATAAACTGCTATTGTTCCCTAAAATTGTTTATGGAGAAACAACGTAGTTCTAAATAAAGCCCAATGTTCTACAAATCCAGTGATCATAAATGTTGACAGCCTTATAGTTTCAATTGCATGAGATTAAAATCAGGAGTGTATGTTTAAAATGGAGCTATGTACCAAACTGTTAATAGAGCCTCCAGTGAAGAAGGGAGTGAGAATTAGGAGGTGTACATAGTATAAAGGCAAGATTTTTTTGTTTTTATTGTATATACTAATTTAAAAATTTTTTTAGTTAGCAAGAATTCACGTAATCCTTTTATGATAGAAAAACAGAAGAGATTCAAAATGATGTCATATCTTATAAAATTAAAATTTGATAATTTTTTCATATAATATCCATCTTTCAATCTCCAGAGTTTTCTGCGTTAGAAAACACATGGAGTAATTCAGATATGATCCCTATCCTCAAGGGGGCTATATAAAGATACATGTCTAGGATACTTGAAGTAAGAACAAGAATGAAATGACTTCAAAGACATTGTCTGAGACTAGCTCCCAAGGTCAGGCACCATGTTGTTTCCATGTAATGAATAGTTCCTTAGTACATTAAAAAGACTTAGTGCTAATTTATGGTGGGCATGATAATCTGTACACACGACTATTATTTCTTTGAACTTATTTGTACAATTCAGTATCCAGGATTGCTGTCAAACTGCTGTCTCTGAGTTTCACAATATTACCTTGTTTTACCTACTCTTACAGGCTCTAAAGTGGAGGAAAAGGCATTAGCTACAATTTTAAGTCTTGGAAATGTTATGCGAGTGAAAGATGTACAATAAAAAGCTAATCGCTCCTTTCCTTTGATCTCATGTGTGGAAATGTGCCCGTTTGGGTCCTTCCCAAAATCAGAGGACAATTTAGGATTATTAAAATCCAACTAAAGTGTCAACTGGAATGTAGCTTTGAAAGAGTGCTGTTAGTAATACAAATGTTAGTTTACATCCAGGGCATAACAACAACAACAACAACAACAGTAAACAACAAAAATGAACAATTTGAATATCAGTCAATGATTCAAGTCTTGAACCAGGAACAAAAGACCCTAGATGTTTGCATACCGTGGTCACCTTAATCAGAGACAAATTCTAATAGGATGACACTTCCAAATGCTTCTCTAAATCTGGGTTTGTATGACTTCACCACAAAGAGCCATGTCAAGAATAAGAAACCACTACATATGATGAATAATACATACAGATGTGATTTGCCAAATGTTTATATTACTTTAAACGTGAGTGTTAAACGACAATTTTTTTTTGCCACTTTACAATAATCCAAAGTAACCCCTCGTCTTTAGGTTTTTGTTATTGTTTATTTTCTTTTTGTGATTTTGCTGTGTCAAATTATATTTAAAATTAAAAAGAGATAGTGAAGGAAATTGATCCTAACCTGTTACATCAGCATTGTTCCATAATCACAAGTATAAATATAATAAAAATTATTTTTCTCACAGCAATGTTCAAATTTAGATTAAGTTATGTGTAAAGATTACAGTGTTTCAAAACAGTAATATATTTTTGACATATTAGTTATAGAAACTTAGAAAGTAATTTTGGAGCTGGAATCAAGTTCTATAATTATAACATATTATGGGATATGCACATGATCGAATTTTTCTGTGACTCAGTGTAACAAAAATTAAATTCTGTGCTTTGAAATGAAGAAGTAACTTTATTTTTTATAGGTTTCCTGTAGGCTAAAAAATCTCCCAGTTTTATTGTAGTTGTTTCCACTTTTCTACATAATTAAGGACTTGGGCACACAGACATTTTAGAAGGCATACAAATGGCCACAATTCAACTTGACCGGTGTTAGCCAATGGCTATTTGTAAGACTTCTCGAACAAGTGAAAATCCATTATAAATTACACAACAAAACTAAGGCTATAACTTTTTCTATTAAGTGCATGTATCTTCAACATTCAAAATTGATTTTATATAAATCTTCATCAGAAGGAGCATAATACAATGTCAATTAATTGCTGCACTGCGATAACTTTGAATTTTCTAAAAGCCAGTACAAATGGGGAAAGCTCGGTAAGTTGGAAAAGTGTCAGGCAGATTACAAGCAAATACCTTTTCTAAAACTGAACCTGACCTGAATAACACCCAAGGAACTTCTGATGTGGTTCCAGATCCACAGAACAAAATAGAAAACAATTTTCAGTGGCGCAAATGTTCCAAAATCTTTCTAGACCGGATTAGAGGGGATGTTCTGATTACAAGTGTGTTTCACAATCATGGGTGGGATCTGAAAAAGAATGATGGTAGTGGCTTTCTAAGGTTGGAAAACATAAGATTAACCGGGCAGAATGTGCTAATGTAGTCTTTCAAGATAAATGTATCCTATTTGAAGTACTTTTTATTTGGAATAGTCATTCTGCAGACAGGACATTCAATCCAAGAGCCCGTCACAAATTTATGACCAGCTGAAAAAGTAGGCTAAGAAGTCACAGAAATGGAATAAAAATAAAGTGATGAACAATAGCTAGAAACCAGTCCTTATAATTCATAATCCCACTTTGGGAAATCATGCAATTTTTAAAGATAATAAGAAATTCTTTCATCTACCCCCCAAATATTTAATTATGGCCACATGAAATAAGCTATGTTTTGATTGAAGAGAGTCCAACTTCTGAATGGGTCAAAGATGCTGAGGATTAGAGGGCAAGACTAAAGTTTTCTTTAGGAATGAGGGTTTTTCTGTTTTTATATTTTTGTTCTTGGTGTTTCCAGATTTGCAATATCGCAGTCTCCCACCCTACCTTCAAATCTCTAACGGTTCTTACTCTGGAAGCTGAACCCCTTTAACTCCTGTCCCTAGACAAAGCTCAGTTCCCAGATCTGGGAACAAATTCTGCTCTGAGGTGGGGAGGTTGATTATAAGGACCAATAGTTATCCAATTTAATGTTAAATGGTTGGTTTTATATCGCACGCCTATGCAGTTCCCCAGAGACTAACTCTCCTGTCTTAAACTCAGTTTCCTAAGTGACTGAATATTCAAATCACTGAATTCTTGATACTATTTGAATGTCCTTCATCAGTCTGATTGATTACAAACTTAGTTCCTGCCCTGCTCTGTTTAGACATGCACCTTGGGTCTTAGAATCTATTTCGATCTTAACTCACAGGTATTTTTTCCATCCATTGCTCTTAAACTTAGAGTTCTCATTTAAGAATATGGCATTAAAATGTTACTTAGAAACTATTTGCATTGAGCAATGTTTCCAGCTGCTGGCTTCACTGTAGGGATAATAATGCTCAGCGCACTCCCACCCTTTTAAAGGGGATCCACTGGGCCATTCATTTTTTGGTCAGAATAGCTCTCCAGCCTCCTGCCTAAGATGGCATGTGCCTGTCTTCTATGTGGATCAGGGAGAAATTGAGGGACTCCAGTCTTCAGGTGCCAACTTTCACTTTTATCTTTCTATGTCAGCTTCCAGATAAATTTGTTCTTTATTATACCTGTGTTTCTGAGTCCAGACTCTCTGCTGTTCAATTTGAAAAGGAATCGTATGTATAGGTATAGGTTCTTGACTGCATGGGGTAAGGTGAAGGACTTGGGGTCCAACAGTTTTGCATACAGACTTTTAACCCACTGTGTTCTGCCCTGTGCCTCAGCCCTGCCTTCTTCAGCACCTGGCTCCCTCAGGTGTGAGCCATTTAGAGGCTCTGTGGTCGAGTGTGCCTCACCTCTGACTGGAGCTTCTCTTCTCTAGGCACTTTGCATCGTAACTTCCCTTATAGGCTAAGTCAAGCTTCTTGAAATGAATTCAGATTTCTTATGTTTTTGAGTTATTTCTTATTCTGTCTATTTTTGGGGGGAAGGGAGGGGGTGAGTAGCTTTATGTTTTTAAAGGCTTTTTAGTGGAGTTTCAAGTGGAAGAGAAGATACATGCTTGTGGTCAGTCTGCCACATTTAATCTGCACTCCGCAAGTGATTTGAGATCTTATCCTTTATTCTAGTTTTTCCAAAGTGTGTTTAGTGAGGTGTTAATAGTTGTTATTAAAAAAGAAAAGTGGTTCTGTGGTCAAAAAAGTTTGGGAAAAGCTGGACTGAACTAAGTTAAACAGTTTCTTTGCTGTAGGTCTTTTGGGATCATTTAATATACTAATATTATTTGAGAATCCTTCAAGTGGAGGGGTATACAGTATTTCTCAAACCACAGATCCTATTTTCACCAGGGTAGAACATTAAAACATAAAGTAGGACATGTATATTATGCCAGTTCAAAGTCCATCTCAGCTTGGCGCATTAAGATTGGTGGTAAAACCCCAGAAATGAGGGTTTATTGCAAAGATCGTAAAATAGCGATGGGTCAGCATCTCTTTCTTGGGCATACTGACATAGTAGGTTCCAGTACTGTGGAGGCTGGGATGTATAATTGCCTTAGGGGGTCATAATACTGTTCAACATAGAGTGGCTGCCACTCTCTTCATTTAGTCTCCATTTAATTACCCTTCGTAAGAGAGAGATCCCGATATAATTGGTATTACCACCATTCAATATAGGATGCTCCCTTTTGGAATAGGATTTTGTACCAAACTATCTAAGAAAAGGCTGAGCTCCCTTATGGCTAATGACTTCATTCTCACCAGGCACTGATCTCTAATCTAATCACCCAGTAGAAAAGGCTAGAATTCACTTGCAGAGGATAGAATGAGCACTAATTATTTCAAACAGAAAGGGTAGTCTAGAATCATTTTCTGAAAAAAAGGGGTGTAGGGATGGTAGGCAGTGAAAGCTTCTGTGACTCCTCTTTAGTTACAGAGCCATTGAAAGATTTTAAATGACAATAATGGATTTGAAGTACAGAAACATTATACTGGTGGGGGCATGAAGGCTGAATTCAAGTAGCTGAACGTGAAGTTTCCAGGATGAAATATTGCAACAGCCTAGGGTAAATAAATGATAGGGAAGAAGAGCCTCTCCAGACCGCCTTGTTCATTTACCAGCATTCTACCAGCCAATGACCAGTGTCCTTGACCCAACCCTCTCCCATGCAACCAGGGGCCTGTCTCCAACAGTCCCACGTCCTCCTGTATTTTTAACATTTCTTAGTATCGATTATTCCCCCTCTGCCCATGAAAATGATAAAGTTGTTCCTCCTATAAACTGCCCCTAGACCATTTTCTTTTCTAAACCTAATGTCTTCCCCCTTTCTTATTTTTAGTTGTTTAAAGGCTTTACTATTTTTTATGCCTTTTCTCATTTTTTATACCTCTTCATTCTATTGTAGTCTAATCCCTGCCCATAGTATCGTACTGAAACCGCTCTTAATATGATCAGAAAAGACCTTTTCAATGTCAAAATCAATGGCTATTTAAATCTCCTTACCTTAATAGATCTATCTATTATGTTTGACAACGCCGTTTGATCTCTCCTTACAAATTTTCACTTTTTGGCTTTCCATGGCACCACATTCACTAGCATTTCTCGTTAACAGTTTATTCTCTGAATTTAAATGCTCCTATTTCTCCAAACTTTGCTTAAATAATGGTATTTCCAAGAATTCCTTCCTCCGCTCATTGTATTCTACTCACTTTCTCTAGGTGATCTACTTTTATGATTTCAACTATTATCTATTTTCTGATGACTTCCAACTTTTTATCTTCAGCCCCACCCTGTCCCTTAAGCTTCAGACTTGCGTATTCAACTGCCTGTGAGAGAGTTCCACCTGGATGTCCTACGGGCATCTCAAACACAACATGTTCAAAAATGAATTCAATGTTTTTTCCCTAAGCCAGTACCTTCTCAGTTATTCTCTGTCTCAATTGCCAGTTCGGCTCTCTAATCCATTACCCAAGTTAGGAATCCTCTTTGATTCTTCCTACTCTCTCATGCCACAGATAAGATCTACAGATAATTTTTTTAAAACAGGGCTTGTATTTTTCTGCTTCTCTTTTATGCCTGCTGTCTTTGTCCTGGTTTAGGTAAGCTGTTATCATCTCTCACATAACTTGTGAAAAGTCTCCTACCTTCTCTCCCTGACTTGATAATCTTCAAATCTTCAAATCTTCCTGCCTCACTGTTATCAGACTTACCTATCTGAAACAAAGATATGACCATTTTACTTCTCTTTAAAAGCTTTCATTGTCTCTCCATCATTTATAGGATAAAGTCTAAGCCTTTACTATGATCTCCTAGCCTACTCTTTCCGGTCCCCTTTTATAACTGACATTCCGCAATGTACAAATTAGCTGTGATTCCCTGAGAACATCAGGTTATTTCAAAGCTACTTCAGTTTACACTGTCCCAGGAGGTTGGAATGACCTTCGTTGGCCTTCACCCTATTACCATGACTAGAGTCTACCTGGACAGTTTTCAAGGAAAGTTTCACTCAATCCTCAGATTGTGTTAGGTACCCCTTCTTGGTGTTATTACAACATCCTATTTATATCTCTAACATGCCACTTGACATATTGTTTCATAATATGTGTTATTATGCCTAACCCTCCAACTACAATGTATTGAGGACAGAGAATGTTTCTTATTTATTTTTGCATCACTACTATTTAGCTCATGTACTAGACTCACAAAACAAGTGTAGGATGATTAAGTAAAAGAATAAACAAGGTCAAGGCAACTGTAACAGAGCATAGGGAAAAGACAGGAGAATATTTAGGAAGTAAACAGGACTTGGTAACTAGCTGGTTGGTGGTTGTCAGAGGTCTGGAAAAAGATAAGGAGGAATCAAGGATGACTCTAGTTTGTCAATGACAGCACAATAGAGTAAATTTGGAGAAGAAGAAAGTTTAAAGGGAATATTAATTCTTTCTTTAGAGTCATGTCTAGTTTGAGATGCTTATGAGAATTCTATAAAAAATTTCCTGGCTCATTTTATAGTTAACACAGTACTTACACAGACACTCGAAAAATTTGATGAATTAAATTGTCATTACTAATTTATTAAAAAATAGCCACACTGATAGTTAAATTCTGGGTTTTCTATAGAAGATAACTCTATTCTTTTTTCTCTAAAAGTCATTACTTCAGTTTTTTAGATAGATGAATTTAAAGGCTTTTTTGTCTTCATTGTGCTTATGAGAAACTTTTAAAGTTTGAAGGAGAAAGAGAAAAACTTTAGGCTCATAATACAGAAGGAGAACATTTCTAGGCCAGATAAGCTTTTGTTTATTTAATTAAGATTAAATAATGCATAGAAGATGAAGATTAAATTGATGAGACTAATTAATAATCACTGAATATAATTAGTTGTAGATTTACCCCTTCTGCAGCCAGTTTGGGTTGATAATATTTTTGTATCCTCTCCAGGTTTTAGCTTGTTCACAGTAGATGTTTACTACATAACTAAAGACACGATCCAAAACGAATCTTGGGCAAGAACTACCTGGATCTTGTTTGTTGCCCTGCATAAACATTGAGAAAAAAAAATTCCATCTCTACCCATGAAGAGAAACACCTGCTTTTCTAATCGGCAGGAACATTTTAGTCAAAACTAATGCACACCACTTGGGAAATTGTTTATAGATTCGCGGTGACAACATATGCTTTCTTGGTGTCTTGACAGATGAAAGAGATGCCCCAAGCCATTTAATCTATGGCAACAAGAGCCCACTGGAGCAGGTTTGTTATGTCTATGACCGAATTCTCAGCACGAATCGAAAAAGGAAACATTAAGATCTTACTGTAATGATTATACCAATTTTTTTTTTCAGGTGTCTGTGAATCTATTGTGAGAATGGTTTAATTGAACACCAGAAGACAAAAGGCTCCCAAATCCAAATTCTTAGGGCTCTAATACAGTTAATTTTAATTCTTGCTATTACTATTTGACAAAATCCTTTGCCAGCTCATAAGATGAACACAGAAGGAAAAAAAATGGTTATTATTAATAAATTTCTACCCATTAATATGTTTTGCGTGAGATCGATAACCGTTTTTTTTTTTTTTCCTGGCTTGCTACAGTTATCATCAAACTATACTTTGCAATGAGCTTTAGATTTTCTCGATTGTTTAAAATAAGCTAACAGTGATTTAAGATGTTGTGTGATGGTTTAGAAAGATTATAAAATATCAGTGTCCACACTAGAAACTTCCTGAGGTACAAGAGATACAAATTATTCAAAAGTTAAGCAGCAAGTATGCCTAAATGATGGATGGGTTTAGAGACTTTGTATTGAAGGGAGTCAGTTGAAAAAGATGATCTTATCAGCTCTACGTTATAACTAGAAAGGCAAATGCTCCTAGAAGTATTGCAGCTCAAACATGAAAACTTCAAAATAGATAACACTGCTCTAGAGTCAACTGAGATAATTTGGGGGATAACTATATAGCTTGTCTTCAAGACAGCACACATTAAAGATGATGAGGCTTAAGAAAAAAACAATTCGTTTGCGATAATTGCACATAAAAATTATAAAATCAAAAAAGTGAAATAAGTTTACCTGACATGCTTAAATCAGTATTTTGCAAATTAAGGATGGTTTTTATTAGTAAAATTTTAAACCAATATTCTGGTTCTAATGGTTCAAAGAGTCTTTTTGGTAGTTCTCAAATTCCATGACTATTAGTGCCAATTGGTTGATGCTGGGGCAGGAGATACATGTAATGCAATCAT
This sequence comes from Pteropus vampyrus, assembly GCF_000151845.1. Taxonomy (NCBI): domain Eukaryota; kingdom Metazoa; phylum Chordata; class Mammalia; order Chiroptera; family Pteropodidae; genus Pteropus; species Pteropus vampyrus. Next base: position 2,742,186 of record NW_011888814.1, on the reverse strand, counting down.
GTGGGAGGGACATCTTCTGTTTTTAATTGGAGCCATGCTGGAAATCATGGGAGGACTCCTTCTCCTTTTAAGACTACCAGAGCACTAAAGCTGAAAAAGAAAAACACGTACCCTAACCTTATATACTAATTGAAGACACATTGTGCAAAAATAAATAAATAAATAAACAAACCTTTTCTAAAAGAGACCCCAAAAAACCAATCTGTATGTCATATTTGAAAGTCCCCATTTTCTGTGGGTTTAGCAAGCTTTGGCTTATTTTTGTAGCCAACTATGAGACTAAGCTGGCTCAGCTGAAAGTTCATTGTTTCTTCCTCTTCCAGGCTACCAGCTTTTGTGTTTCTAAGCCTTGACATTTTGCAGACAGGACAAATACTGGAAGGGGGAAATAAGTAGATACACAGTGTCCTACAACTTAAAATCTTTTCTACAACAGCATGGCCAAGCTCCAAGTTGCTAGACTGAAACTTAAAATGCCATGCTCTCTACTGTGGGCAGGTGCTCACTTCTCTGAGATGCAGCGCCATTTGTCATAAAAATATAAAGTGAATCTATTAGTAGAACATATAGAAGAAGCAATGCAGTATCAATCACTTTTAGGTATTCATAAAAATCTGAGGACCAAGATAGATTCTGATAGTCATCTCAAGGCTGAAAAATTGAAGAAAACTTTAGTTGTCATCTCACTAGTCAACTCCTATTAATGAATGCATCATGGTTTACAAAGGAGGCCGTGCAAGAAAGAATGAATGAATCAATATCTGATAGGGTCATCAAATGAGATCAAATCACAGTTTCAGCTGAAAGTCCTGAAATCTAGAGCAAATAACAGTAGCCAAGTGACTTCAAATTCCTAAGCACTGTCTGGACAATGTATGCAAAACTTGCAAAAGTGTGGATAGCATCCAATTTTGCAAGTCCTTGTTTCATTAAAAGAGTTAGAAAATAAAGGTGAAAGATGAGAGAGAATTTCTGTGAGAAATTTTCCAAATTTTTAGTGGTCTTCTTCTCTTTTGGGGGAGTTGCTTCACTGTCGCTTTAAGCCAAGTGAGAGAGGGCTTCAAGAGACCAAATTTGAGAGGAGCTTGGAGACTGTTAGAACTGGTATAAGACACCTTAGCTAAAATTCAGCTTTCAGTTGGCAGAGAAAATGAGAGAGCAAGAGTGAGAGTGAAAGTTAGAGCGAGAAAGAGAAAAATAGAGTGGGCTGCACAGGGAGCTAACTGTATTTCTAGCAACCGCAGAGCAAGAATGCTTGAGTGTTTCCTAAGGAACAAATGTGGGCAACTGAGGATAGTAAGCCTAGTACAATTTTAAATATTTCTCAAGAGGCTGCCTGGAGGGGCAGTGTGACCCCCAACAGAGGGATGGACAATTAGAAGCCAAGGGGCCAAGGAAGAATTGAAGCAGCATGAGGTATTGCCACTATCAAGGAAACTATCTTCAGAGGGCCCCAGTGGGAGGTGTCTTCAAAGAAGTCTACAAAAGCACTCTAAAAAGAAGGAATCAACATGCTATACCCAGAGAGCACATCCATGGTTATTCTTATACTAGTCAAGTAAGAATTTTGTTGCCCTTATCATCTCCTTGCTAACCTGACGCAGTGAAGAAGGAATGGGAGAAGAATAGCAAAACAAGATGGGGAAATAGGAAAGAAGCCTCCTGCTCCTCTCCTACTTTGGGCTTTTGAGACTGAGGCAGGTCCGAGCTGGGGAAAGGAAATAATTTTATGTGGTTACAACACAGGCTTGGGCAATTTTAGTACTGAAGTGAGATTCTTCTTATGCCTGAAAGTGATTGGAGACCTTTTATTATCTGAAAGTGGTTTTAAAGTTATGGGACTTACCAAGATTTTATTCAACTGGTAGGGAGACAATAATCCACAGAGGGTGTTGAAAGGACGGGGGGAAAAGGATAAAATTATTCTGTGCTGTCACTTTATCAGCTTAATCTATTTAATTACTGGCTACAAATAAAATCATTTTCACCACTATGGGAAAAACTATTCAAAAACAGACCCTCCTCTTATGCATTGACTAAGGAGGAAGGTCATTCATTAGTTTAACACATTAAATAACTTGGATTTTCAAGTTGCCTCCACTAAACATATTTGCCACTTTCTTTGGACACAATTTCTGACAGAAGGCTTGGAGTCCATTCGACAAGGCAAGTGCTCTCCGGGTTCCCATCTTCCTGCTTACATTAACCAGTGATCCCAGTTTTCAAGTGTCTACATAAACACTATTTTTTTTGAACAGCTCAGTTGTAGAGCTTTGAGTTGTGATTGATATATGCTTTAGTCGAGCAATGATGAATACATCATTTAATGTCCTCCTGACATATTTTTTAATGCAAAATAAGACCGACAATGCAATTAAAGATACAATGAGAAATTTAAAAACTCAAATGCTATAAAAATCAGAGAGCCAGAATAAATACCTCATGAAAATGACATCCACAGGTCCCCTGCAAAAACTCTTTGTATCGCCCCATTGTTATGGTGAACGTGTCAACCACTTCATAGCCATATTTTTTTGCATCATTCAAAATAATTAAATTTTCTTTCCATAAGTTCTGAACATCACTCTGTATTGCAAAGCAGAAGAATGAACATTTTTTTAAGAGGGTTGTTATATGATTTGTTAACTCAGGTAGAAATCATGTAAATTTCATCTTTTTTACAGATTAGTCCTCTTTTAAGATAAAGAATTCATTTCACATGCATTTCTTAAATAAAGATGTGTTGTAATTTGTTTATTCAAAACATAAATATAAACATTTCTGTATCTATAAAACAGCAATAGATAAATATTTATAGTGACACATAGTTTGGAACTTTCCCTTCTATGAAAACTAGTTAGGTTTATTGCCCACAATGATCCAAAGAAAATATCTAAAATTCTCAATTTAAAAGCCAAGATCTGAAAATCACAAATGCTATCTTCATCTGTTTGGATTCCTCTTCATTCTTTTAGTCATTTCACTATTAATTAGCATCTGTTTTGTGCTTAGCTCTGTGCTGAGGGACAGGAATTCAGGAATAAATAAACGTAATCCCTGCTTTTAAGACAATACATTTTAATAGAAGAAATGGATACGTAAACATTTACTAAGTCTTTTATTGTTGGTAAATATATCAGGCTCTGAGCTAGTGGAGAAAAGAAAATAGCTCCGTGAGGGGCAAGGGGACAGCTGGACAGTGAGTTTTCAAGAGAGGTTTCCTGAGCAGAGAGAGGTTTGCCCGTGGAATGGGGTTGGGGAAAGAGAGAAGAATGTGCTTCCAGGAGCAGCAGAATTGAGTGAAGGCTCCAGCTGCTGCTTCTCTGGATCATATTCCTCCCTCCCTCCCCAACCATGTCTAAGGCAGTGATCGTGCCTGGAGGGAGTTCTAGTTCAGGTCCATTGTCTAGAGGAGGGCCTCCTCCACTAACTTCTAGCTTCAGGACTCCTCCTCAGCTTGGCCAAGACTTTCCCAGGCTGACCTGTCATCTAAAACTTCCTATGTAATCCATCCTTCATATCAAACACATTACAGCCATACAGGTCCCGATACATAGTAGACACTCAAAAAATATCTGGTGCAAGATTGAATGATATGTATGGAGTAATGTGTTCTAAAACTCTTCCTGCCTACTCCTGCACCCGTCTCTTCAGCCTTCCCAGGCACTCTGCCTCATAAATGTCCTTATTACGCTAATCTTGCCTTGGTGTTTGTTTCTCCGTGAACCCAAACTGACAAAGAACAAAAACTATTTTCATTTTTTAGATAAAAAAGCAAATATTTCACATTTGTTAGTCCAACTGCAAGGTAAAAGGAGCAGTAGAAATACATTTAATTTTCTGTCTTCTCCACTGTGCTGGCATACCTATTTATATGTGACATTCACAGAAGAGTGTTTCCCCCCAAATAAAAGGTTCATAAAGAAGAAATCTGTAGGAAAAGAGACATGCAAATTTAGTCTGTGCTATCACATAAAAAATGATGCTCAATGTTGTTTGTAGGCTTTTTCTTATCCACTTACAAATATTTTCTCAACTTTAAAATGTCTAATTATGAAAGGCACCTGGAACTTTATAGTAAGCAATTTCTAGAGAAAGGTTGGTTCTCTGGGAAACAGACTTTGAGATGGAAATTTGCATAGGTGGGGAGTGGGCCTAACAGAAGAGGGCTCTTGGAATCGACACCTATAAGGGAGTGATGTAGTTGCAACAGAGGCTTTTGTGGATCCCACCAGGGCTCTAGAGCTGGGAAGGTCCTTAGAAGATGACCCAAATTAAGAAAAGGGCCTGAGTCTTGGAAGTCCTGCACAGACGAGTTGGGTTTCTGCAGCAAAAGGCAATTCCTGCTGAGATTCAGGTGTGAGTCATCACAAGGCCACATTCCCAGCAGATCAGGGGAACGAATGTCTCAGTCCTGAAGGAGTGATCTGGGAGCAGCCAAATTATGAGGTAGTTTTTGAGAGTCTACTATGTGCTGAGAATTGTTTTGCATTAGGGGGTACCAGAATGAGCAATGCAACTCCCCCTCTCCTGTCCTTGCTCTCACAGAGATTACTCTTGCAGAGGACACGGACAACCAAGGACTATATCGGTTGGGTGACCTGAATGAGGACACGAGACACTATTATAGGAGCTCATGGCAGGAATAGACAATTGAGTCTACTGTGTCAATTAAGTCTTCCAAGAGGAAAAGGCATTTAAACTCACACTTAAAGGGTGCTTGGAAGTTACCCAGGTGAGGAGGTGTTGGGGGAGTGGGCTCTAAGAAGAAGGAACAGTGATTTTGAAGACCTGGAGGTGACTGGGAGCATGACATGCATGAGAGGCTAAAACATGCTCAGCATGACCTAGCTCAGTGGTGGTGGTGGTGGTGGTGGTGGTGGAGGTGTGGAGGTGTGGAGGTGTGGAGGTGTGTGTGTGTGTGTGTGTGTGTGTGTGTGTGTGTGTGTGTGTGTGTCATATGCACTGGTAGCAAGGACTAAGTCTGCAGAGGAAGTCAGAGGCCAAGTCCTGAATGGCCATGTGAGCATACAATGAGGAGCTCAGATTTTTCTGCCTTTACTTGTTATTATCCCTTTCTCTTTTGTTCTACAGCTTCTCCCCACCTTCTTCCCTCCTTTGTCTTTACTCAGTTTGATAGGACTGATGAGCACCATCAAATCCCAGGGGGGCAAGCATAATGTTTAACACATCTGGTACATGGTAAATGCTAAAGAAATGATTGCTGTCCAATGAGATGAACTGATTCTGAGTTAGTATGCTAAATGCAAGGGGCCACAAGAATTCCAGTTCCTGTGAGGAGCTGCAGTCAAAGAAGCAAAGTGGAGCTACCAGAGTCTGCAAGAAGGAATTGTACTCTTGACCTGTAGCCTTCAGATAACATTAAAGGAGATCTCAATCATGACCCACGGCAAAAATTATCAAAGGACTGGTCTCCTGACCCCCAGCAGTCTCAACCCTTTCAGCTACCTCAGATGCTAAATACCTCCACTCCTTAACCTCTCCTCATTCCAAGATGATGAATTTGGAAGTTTTACTTGGGCCACTTTCTACCGGTTTTGCATCACAGATCTGGCATCCATGCAGGAAAAGTTTCAAGAAAAGAGAGGGGGGTTGTATAGTCTGTGCTGGGGAAAGCTAGGCGCACTCGACATTGACACAAAAATAAATCTCACTCGGCTTCCACATTAAATGGACAGCTTCCTGTCTCCCCAAGTCCCCAGTGCTCCCCGAGCTCCCTCTAGCAATTACACACAAACCCAGCTGCCGTGAACTCTCCTGGCTTGAACAAGAGCAGCTGGTTCCCTTACCTACAGATGTTGTCTTTCTGCTCTTTTCTGAGACTTCTATTCAGTGTAGAGATTAATTTACTATCTTCTGTAAGAACTGACCTCTAACTCCTTTCCTTTATGAATATCCAACCAGAGAAAAAACTAATGATACCACTTCAAAGGCGATTTTTTAAAAAGTAATCAGTTAAAAATCATCTTCAAAAAGCTATTCTATCCCAAAGTACTCATTGATACTGACGATTTCATTTGTGGTTTCAGCATGAGCCTTTAAAGCTATATGAAACGACAGTGAGTAAAGGGATTCTTAAAGCATAATCTCTCTCATCTACCCTCAGTTCTTTATTTTTTCATAGTTTGACATCCCCTTTCTTCTTTTAAAAAACTTAAAGCATTATTTACTTTGGGTTATGGTAGCCTTATCTCCAGGAATAATTATAACTGATTTGAAATCATAATCCATAAGTATATTATCTCCTTTGGTTTTTATGAAGGTTGCTGAATATTACATGATGCCTTTTAGTTCTTTTTTCAGACACCAGCCTAGATCCTTAGAGGAAGCATAAAGTTCACACAGCTTGAAGGAAATGGGCTTACCTGTGTTAAGAAATGTACTCCATCCACTGGCAGATGAAATCCGATTCCCAAAGTTTTGATGATCACAAGGATATTGAGTAAATTTTCTCTATGAGGTAATCAAAATTCTAAAGTCATGAACTTTGATTACATTTCTAGATATTTGTGTTTTTTCTATGTTTTGTTTACATAAACAAATACAGTAGAATTCCTTTAGAATGTGATAATTGGCAGATCAAACTAAATTCTTCTTTTGTAGATTTGATGTATATTAGCTTTTTGTGTGGATAGAGTTTTATGTCAGTGGGCATATTTTAATCTGTAGTAAATGTAAATTTGGATACTGAAGACAGGTCTTGTAATGATACAAAAGTATTTTGAAATATTTAAAACTAGACCTTAAGTACTTACTTCTAAACAACAAGTTGCTCTTTAAATAAAATCACGACAAAATTCAGTCACATCAAGGGTAATTTTTTTTTTTTTTTACGTAGAATTCTAATGACAATTATTGTTGCAGAAATGTACCTCTTCAAAACCTTGTGAATAATTTGCAGGTGATTGGAATTAAGCCACTGAACGCCTCCAACGACCAACACAGTCTGGCCCGTGTTCTCCAGGGGACGTGATCTGAAACCCAGAAAGAAAACAACACATGTTGCCGTGAAACAGATGGTAAACATTTTAACAACGTTGCCTCACATTTCACTGAACCATATCTGGCATTCTGATCACAGGACCTCCTTGTCATTTCCAACTCATTTTCAGCCATATTACTTGAGATTTAAGCTTTTCAGCGCATTTGATATACAGTGAGAAATTATGACCGCCAGTAAAACATCAGTACTTTGTGGCATTGTGCAGTTCATAATAGTTTCATTGTACCTTTGCAATAGATGTTCAAGTGCTTTTTCAAATGTTGGTCTCAATGAAGGGCTTATCCAGAACTGGGGATAGTAGGAATAACTGATCAACGTCTTCCCACCATTGACATTGTGATAGAATTTAGTGCCATGCACCTTCTGCCATTCCTGCAAGGTTTCGTTCAGTCTTTCAATCAGATAGTACATTATCCCTCTGTTGGTCGAGTCACCAATGAAAAGAATCTATAAATTTAAAGAAAAAAATATTTGCTTTCAAATTTGATGTTTACATGGTATGAGACAATATAAAATAAGTAATTTGTTGAATATTCATAAAGCCAAAATTTTAATTGTTTGAAGAACAGCCCTCCAAACTGTTAGAAATGACATTCATCATATTCTCCTTCAAACCTATTTATTTTCCTCTCTTCCATATTCCTAGAAATGACATTATCTACTGACACGCTAACTTATGTTTAAGCTTTTTGCTTTGTGTTATCTTCAATTTCTCTCTCTTTTGCTTTTTTACTTTCTCATCTAATTAACTTAATAAGTTTTATTGATTCAAGTAGACATGAAGTATTTTAATGTTGTAAGAATAAAGATTTTCCAATCTCTATTTATTTTATAGATGAGAACACTTGGAATCCACACACAGAGGTTACGTAGCTCAACAGAGGTCATGCCACTACTTAAGAAAAGAGCCTCAGGACCAGGATCTGAATCTCTGAATAGCAATCTATGTCCCAGGCTGCATATCCTGGTGCCATGTGCCCTAACTCTCACATCCATCACCTCCTTCCTGTTCCACCAGCACAGCCCTGCATCAGATTCCCATTGCTTCAAAGCTATGCTGTTGTTAATACTCTCCTAACAGGTCTCCCTTCTTGCATAATGTCTGCCCTCTAATTCATTCTACACACAGTATCGCTGGCATACATTTCCAAATGTCTAACTCTGGTCATCTTACTTTTATGCTTTAAAATCTTTTTGGCTCTTGTTTTCTATAGATTCGAGTCTAAACTCCTTAGTTTCAACTAACATTTGCTGAATTTTTATTTTGTATTAGGCTTGGCTAGGTAGAGATTTCATGCAGATTTCACTTTTAATCTTCATAATTTTGAGGTCTGAATCATTATTTCTGTTTCACAGATGACCAATTTGAGGCTCAGGAGATTGAAGTCATAAATTTAGTAAATGGGGAACACAAGACTCAAACTCAGGTCCTTTAACTTCAAGTGCAAGGTCAGTGGCCCCATCCTCTCAATACTTCCTCTCATGTAAGCAGGTCAGATTCCTACTTTTTCACTGAACATGATTTGCACTCAACAACATCTGTTTTTCCTTGTGCTAATCCCCCTGCCTAGAAAGCTCCTCCTTCTGCAACCCCACCTGTGTAAATGCTGCACAACCTCCAGACCTGACAAACGTCTCTCCCAGAGGGTCTTGTCCAATGCCCCAGCCAGAATGACCTCTGTCCTCTGATTTCATTACATTTTTTTATTTCCATTACCGATTTTATCAAAGACTACATGAAATGGCTATTTGTGTCTGTATCTTTTTCTCTCATATCATAGTAAGAAATATTTGAGGTCAGAGTCAGGGTGAATTTCTAAATTCTATTTCCTACCATAATACCATGCATGCACTTCAAAAATATTTATTGAATTGAAAGTCAAAGGGACTTCTGTTAGAAACAATCCCTTTTAATATCTTTGGGTAAGGTTTGTTCTTCAGTTTTTCTCTCTTTGCTGAGATTTCTGTTTCTGTTAGTCATGCACATACTTTCTTCTGATTTTAATGGGAGTTATTGCCATAATTTCTCAGGCACTACTGTATTTGGCTGGCTACAACAAATTTAGTGAGAACCTGCAAAAGTTTATTCTTTCCATGGTAAGTGTATTCAAGTAGCTGTTTGAAGAAATCCACAAAGCATCTCCAATTTGCCTTCAGATCAAATATTGCAACCATAAGCATCATCAAGCTAAAGCGAATATGTAAGGTGCCAAGGTCCCAATCACTGATCCTCTAAGTGAAGTTCCATTTGGGGCAATAAAATTCCAGTATAAAAAAATAACTTGTGAAATTACTTGAAAATTCAAGTAGTTATAGCATTTGACCTATAAATACTTCTGTTTGTTTTTCTGGCCAAGATTTCTGTTTTTTAAAAGGGAACTTTGAATAATCAGGAAAGCTGTTAATTTCAGATACCAGTAATTATCTAACTCCAACTGTATTAGTTTGCTA
>NW_011888814.1:2730156-2732661 GCF_000151845.1 Pteropus vampyrus | reverse complement strand
TCTAAACTCCTTAGTTTCAACTAACATTTGCTGAATTTTTATTTTGTATTAGGCTTGGCTAGGTAGAGATTTCATGCAGATTTCACTTTTAATCTTCATAATTTTGAGGTCTGAATCATTATTTCTGTTTCACAGATGACCAATTTGAGGCTCAGGAGATTGAAGTCATAAATTTAGTAAATGGGGAACACAAGACTCAAACTCAGGTCCTTTAACTTCAAGTGCAAGGTCAGTGGCCCCATCCTCTCAATACTTCCTCTCATGTAAGCAGGTCAGATTCCTACTTTTTCACTGAACATGATTTGCACTCAACAACATCTGTTTTTCCTTGTGCTAATCCCCCTGCCTAGAAAGCTCCTCCTTCTGCAACCCCACCTGTGTAAATGCTGCACAACCTCCAGACCTGACAAACGTCTCTCCCAGAGGGTCTTGTCCAATGCCCCAGCCAGAATGACCTCTGTCCTCTGATTTCATTACATTTTTTTATTTCCATTACCGATTTTATCAAAGACTACATGAAATGGCTATTTGTGTCTGTATCTTTTTCTCTCATATCATAGTAAGAAATATTTGAGGTCAGAGTCAGGGTGAATTTCTAAATTCTATTTCCTACCATAATACCATGCATGCACTTCAAAAATATTTATTGAATTGAAAGTCAAAGGGACTTCTGTTAGAAACAATCCCTTTTAATATCTTTGGGTAAGGTTTGTTCTTCAGTTTTTCTCTCTTTGCTGAGATTTCTGTTTCTGTTAGTCATGCACATACTTTCTTCTGATTTTAATGGGAGTTATTGCCATAATTTCTCAGGCACTACTGTATTTGGCTGGCTACAACAAATTTAGTGAGAACCTGCAAAAGTTTATTCTTTCCATGGTAAGTGTATTCAAGTAGCTGTCTGAAGAAATCCACAAAGCATCTCCAATTTGCCTTCAGATCAAATATTGCAACCATAAGCATCATCAAGCTAAAGCGAATATGTAAGGTGCCAAGGTCCCAATCACTGATCCTCTAAGTGAAGTTCCATTTGGGGCAATAAAATTCCAGTATAAAAAAATAACTTGTGAAATTACTTGAAAATTCAAGTAGTTATAGCATTTGACCTATAAATACTTCTGTTTGTTTTTCTGGCCAAGATTTCTGTTTTTTAAAAGGGAACTTTGAATAATCAGGAAAGCTGTTAATTTCAGATACCAGTAATTATCTAACTCCAACTGTATTAGTTTGCTATGGCTGCTGTAACAATGTACTGCAGATTGGGTGGCTTAAACAACAGAAATTTATGTTCTCATGATTCTGGAAGCTAGAAGTCCAAGATCAAGGTATTCGTATGGTTGTTTTTTTCTGAGGGCTTTTCTTCTTGTTGTGTAAATGGCCTTCTTCCCATGTCTTCACATGGTCTTTCCTCTTGTGTGAGTCTATGTCTTAGTCCTCTTCTTATATGGACACCAGTCATATTGGATTGGGGCCCACCCACATGACCTTATTTTACCTTAATTACCTCTTTAAAGGCCCTCTTTCCAAATATAGCCACATTCTGAAGTACCAAGAGTTAGGACTCAACATATGATTTTGGTTGGGTGGGAATACAATTCAGCTCTTTATACCCATAAAGGACTTTTGAAGTCCAGCTTTTAAACTAAATTGCCCCTAGAGGTTTTTGTTACAGATTCTTTTCATTTCAATATCAAGAGGCAATCTCGCCTAAGTTATCTCCAGGCAGCCAGTAAGATCACTGGGTGTCTGTATTGTGGGCTACAGAGAGAGATACAGAAGTTTTTTTAAAAATCAAAGTAGTTGCATGTTACTGAGAGAAAAAATATTTCTAAATGTCCAGTCTTCTCTGTGGGTTATACAAAGATGCAGCCCACTAAAGCATGTCAGAGGCAAGAGAGTTGTGTTTCAGAGTTCTAGGTACTATAATTAACTAGATCATCTTAGACAAATTATGTGACCTCTCCAAGGGTCCATTCCCTTATATGTAACATGAGAAAAATAATAGCACCACCTTACAGGACTTTGATAAAATTTTAAATGCTTATTGTATTCCTGGCACACAGTAAGCCACAGTGAATATGAGCTAGGATTAAGGCATAGGAAAGGCAAACAGTGTTTTTGAGTGCTTCCAGTGTGCCTCGAAGTACATTGCTAGGCACTTTAAATTCATTAGCTCATTTAGGAAACATGTCAGAGAAGACAGGAAATGTACGAATCACAGCAATCTCTTTCTTACTCTACCAACCCTTGCAAGAGACTCCCCAGCTGGACTTGTAGGGTTGCTGGTGAAACTGAAACTTTGGGTTTGATGGCGAACTGGAAGAGACATCCACCCTGAGCAAACCAACACTCAGAACAGTCTTTCAAATCTCCATTGCTGATTAATGACTAATAAGAGCTACATGGATGGGAGGGAGAAGGAAGTGTCACTGCCATCATTTGCAAATCGAGTTCTTCTAAACTGCAAAAACATATAGCATTTTTTAAGTCCAGTAGACACAGCTCTGG
>NW_011888814.1:2727539-2730106 GCF_000151845.1 Pteropus vampyrus | reverse complement strand
ATATGAGCTAGGATTAAGGCATAGGAAAGGCAAACAGTGTTTTTGAGTGCTTCCAGTGTGCCTCGAAGTACATTGCTAGGCACTTTAAATTCATTAGCTCATTTAGGAAACATGTCAGAGAAGACAGGAAATGTACGAATCACAGCAATCTCTTTCTTACTCTACCAACCCTTGCAAGAGACTCCCCAGCTGGACTTGTAGGGTTGCTGGTGAAACTGAAACTTTGGGTTTGATGGCGAACTGGAAGAGACATCACCACCCTGAGCAAACCAACACTCAGAACAGTCTTTCAAATCTCCATTGCTGATTAATGACTAATAAGAGCTACATGGATGGGAGGGAGAAGGAAGTGTCACTGCCATCATTTGCAAATCGAGTTCTTCTAAACTGCAAAAACATATAGCATTTTTTAAGTCCAGTAGACACAGCTCTGGGAAGACTATTTTCTAGAGAATTATCTTATCCCTGTGGTGTTTGGTTCATGAAAGGTAAAAATGGTAATTATAACCAAAATGAAAATGCAGTTGTGATTTTAAGATTGTTTGTTCTATAGGTGACACAGTTTTTGTAAAAGGTTGATTGGTATTCCTAACTAAATGATATCTAAATTCAGAATGCCAGCTCTTTTAAATGCAAACACACAATTAAAAAATAATATCAGGAATTTGATTATTTTCAGTCACATTATTCATATTCAATCTTTGAATCTTTTATATTTTTTATATCTTTCAGATTATTCAATTTGGTGAATTTTTTTAAAGGAAATTTGTAGGTCAACTTCTACTTTAAAAGGTCTAAATTACCATAACAAATATTTATAATTAGCCATACAATTTTTAAATAACACTTTTCTCTTGTGAAAATTATTGCCTTACATTAGCATACATAGGTGTTGGTTAGCATATGCAATCAAAGAAAAAATGTGAACATTAAATACAAATAACCAGTAAGTAATTACAAAAATAATCTGTTAGCAATATAACTATTCCCCCCCCATCAAAGTAGCAAAGATTTTTAAAGCCCCAACAGTAGTGTATGAGAGGAAAATGGACCCTCTCATACACTACTGTGTAAGCATCACGAGATAAGTTTTTATCTTTCCCTTCTTTTTTTTAAACAAGTGACCAGAATAGGGCCTGGCATACAAGTTGGTTCTTATTTATTAAATAGATAAATGGAAGCTTTGCCGTTGTGTGTATATTGGCAGTTTTTAAGAAATTCTACTTCTACAAAATATTTGAGGATGTCTATTAAAATATATTTCAAAAGAGAAATAAATTGAAGGCAGTATCAATATTTATTAGCTTGGTTTTATTAAAGTGTAATCATACACTTGAATTCTTTTAATCTTTTAACAGTGATATTATAATATGGACATATTGTGATGAGGAAGATTTCAAAGTAGCTTTTATAAAAAGCTGATTATAATCAGAATATAAATAATGATTGGATTGAAATAAATGTAAATGAATGACTGAATTGAACAATTATTGAAGAATATGTGGATGTGTAGAAAAGGTCCCAGAAAGTTAATTGTGGATATTCGAAGTGGTGATATGACAGTTTATTTTCATTTTTAAATAAACATTTGAAAGGTTTTATTTGAAAGGTGTTACAATTTTTGACATCTTCCCATTTTATTTTTTCTTTATAATTGTATAATGTAAGGAAAATAATTTTTAAGCAAACCCCATAAAGATTCCCCGAAAGCCAATCTAGCTTATCCAATGTGCCATGTAAATATTATCATACTTTATCTATGGACCATGGCATGGAAAAGTTGGAAAGGACTATCTTACCAAAAATTATTTCAAATTTCTTTTTCTTTCTGGCAGAGCTCTTTTCACCATAGAAGATGCAAATGACAAACATATGTTTTCCCATAGGTTTTGCCAAAGGAAGAATCACATGGTCCAGTCCGGGCCAATGAGAACCTGAGGAGAAGACTCCTGGGGACTTGAAGGAAAGATACGCCTTCCTAAGAAAAACTGATCAACCCAAGTAAATGTCCATCTTCTTCATTGGATGTGATATCCCAATTCCTTGTGATACCAGAACTGCTGCAACAACGTGTGACTATGGGACGATATATTGCTGATATGATGAGGATAGTAGAATGGAAAGACAGGAAGCACAGAGGCTCTGAAAAATGGTTGAGCAACCAAACTAACCTGGAACATCTCTACCTCTGTATTTCTGGTTATATCAGAAAGCAAATGTCCTAATTCTATCTACTTGAGCCCATCCTACTTGAGTCATCTGTGACTTGCAACTAGGTTACTAATAAAGCTGGGTGGTTTAAAAGCACAAAAGGACTTCTAGTAGCCCCCAGATTATGTGACACTTGTGCCTTTGAAAGGGTGAGTTTTATGTTCCCTCCCCTTGAGTTCAAGTGGCCTGGGACTGCTTTAATGATTAGAGTATGATAGGAGTGACGCTGTGTGGCTCGTGAGACTAAAAGGTGATACAGCATCTGCCTTGCTTGATGGAACACTCACTTTTGGAAATTTGAGCTGCTACGTAACATATCTGACTTCCCTAAGATTGCTATGATGTTAAGCAGATTA
>NW_011888814.1:2720079-2726464 GCF_000151845.1 Pteropus vampyrus | reverse complement strand
AAAAGTTAATATATAATCCACATGCTGCACAATAGGACTTCTAGTTGTAGAAAAATAGGTACCCTGAAACATATAATAGCAAGAAATATTATTTATTAGTGAAAATATAACCAGGGCTTGGGAATTTTTTATTTAAATATACAATAAAGCCCTTTTAAATGAACTCCTTTTAAAAATCCCACAAGTGGACATGCATGTCCAAGAATAGTCTTACATTCATCAGTGAAATGTTTTTTTATTCCATTTTATTTTATCATGAATGGAGGGAGCTAACAATGATATACTTAAACATCCAAATGTTTTACTTCATTACCTCATTTCTCCAGAATCACTAAAACTAACAAGGATAGAGTTAGCAAGTCAAGTTATAAAGAAATGAAGAGAAGCATTGGTGGCTATCTGGGTTGAGTCAATATAAAGTTAATAAATTGGAGTTGTTTAGCTTCTCAGATTCTTCTGGAGGTTTTTGTTGAGGCTGGGAAAGAATTGAGTACACGTAGAATCAATAGACAGGGTAAAACCTCATTTTAAAATTAATTTATCATCTTCCTCTTCAATGTGGGGATATTTCTTCAGATACAATAAAGTGCACGTAGTTCCCAATAGGACTCGGCTCCACTAACTGGATTTCACTGGAACCTTCTAAGAGGGGACTTTATATAGGATGCAAGAGGAGCTACTTGTCCATTCATCTAGGCAGTGCCTGCTTATTGGAGAGCTCGCACATCACTAAATAAAGGAAATGAAAGTGAAGTGAAGAGGAATTTTACTCATCATGTCTAATGCAGAGCCAAGCATAGTCCACATGTCTGGAGAGCTCCACAATGATTCTGCTAAGCCCATGAATGAACACCACTGCCCTCATAAGAAAAATATCTATTTCTAAATGAGGCAAGGGGTGATTCAGCTCTAATACAAGGCTGAAATTAGCCAGATGATTAATGAAAATCTAGCTCAACAAAGCACCTCTCTGTGAAATGTAACATGATTACAACAAATGTTTCCCAATGATGCATTTTGATTAAATTGGCTGACCAACTAGTTTGCTCTCTGGGGTCAAGAAGAAATGCAAATTGATACTGAGGCAAATCACTCTCAAACACATGAAATTTGGCAAAAAAAGAGAAAGCAAACAACTAGATAATATCACCTAGACACAGACCTTTTAGCTATTGGAACATGATTATTTATTTATACTGTTATTCTGTCTGGATTGTGGGCATCGTGAACGGTCATCCTCTCCCGGTGGGAGTGAGGTGCGTTCCTTCCCTTTCACCCTCCCCTTTCCATTGAAACTGACAAGCGACAATGAATTGTGTAACCATAATGGAATTCACGTATTAGTCAGAACATATTATTATAAATTAGCCACACTTCAAAAATTTAAACACCTTTAAGTCCAAGACACTACTTAACTTGCAAACATTACTTAAAAATGTAAGTACATTTCCTGTTTTAACAGCTGAGTTTAAGAACTTTCAGTAAATATTGCCTTTTTATATTCCTCTTTCCTAATTGCACTCTTCTCTCAGATATTTTATTACTGGTTGAAATTCTGAACTATGTTTTCAACTGACAAAATAAGGGCTTCTTTAATTCGGTTTGGTCAGGCTCCCAAGTTTTTGCAGTGGTAAATGTGATCATCATATTTCTAAACTATTTCTATATATTTTGTGCTGTGATTTTAAAGTTATGCTCTGATAAATTTTTTACAAATGTTCCATTCATGGTTTACAAAGAGGTGGGTATCTATTTAGAAAAATGTGTGAGAGTATAAATGAAAACAGAGCTTATATTTCTCAATCGCTTTTGCTTTGTTTCAACACGATTACACGTCACGAAACCTATGTATACATGCAAAAACCTATAAATGAAATAACTTACATCTGGATAATTTTTTAAAAGGAGTCCCACATTTACTTGCCTTGTATACGTAAGCAAGTATGCTATAGAAATGAATACAAATGCTTTGAGGAGAAACTTTGCTTCAGCCTCCTCCACAGATCAGACTCCGGCTCACTCTTTTGAAGTGAAGACAAATGACTGAAGCACACAGTTCAGCTCACGAGCCACTAAGCACAGCGGGATTCCTGGTCGAGGTTACTGGAAACGTGAACCGCTTTTAAAATATCAACTATCGTGTGTCTTTTTCTTCTCATAGGTGGGCATCCATGTCCAAGTATAGTTTTGCATTCATCAATGTAAAACAGTAGTAAAAAGATGCAAAAGCTCATAATAATACCATAAGGAGATTCAATGGAGAGAAATGGCTTCTTGGAAAATCTAAAAAAAGCAGAATGCTATTTGAAGGCTTACGTTTCCAGTAATTCTCACTGGCCCAGTCAAATTCTGTTGCCTTTTAATCTGATTTTTGCAGAAAGATAACTCGATTTAATGCATCCCCCAAAGCTGAAGCTTGCCTTGATTAGGACTGAAATAAACTTCTGGGGTTTTGTTTTGTTTTGTTTTTAGCATAACGTATTGGTCCTACTTATTCCTGGCAACGATGAAACTTTTGGATTCTCACTGTGAAAATCTGAGTTTTACATATTAATCAAAAGTCTTCAGGTTAGTAAGGCTACTATACCTTTAAAGTTTTCTTGTTTAAGTATATCCTCACTTTTCCAGAATCTAAGATGCATAAATTAGAGCCCACAGGAAAATGAGAAACTTGCAATCATCTCTGGTCCACTCCTCACCTGCTTGGTCTGTCCATCGTCTGTTTCCTCCAGTAAGAGGGGAATCAAGAAAGCACTAGGCTTGAGTGATAGGATTCTCACTGTAGATTCTTTTGGGAAAAAAGTGAAGATCCCTATGTATTTCTAGTTTAATTAAACTATTTTAAGTAGTGTGATTGGTAGGTTGCCTGTAACTACCAACACCCTCTGTCCCGACACTTCTTCTTAGTAACTTTTCCAGAACCTGTGCATCCGGGTCAGGTGCCAGCCCCTGTGCTTCTCCCTACCTTTGCAATTGTCACACTGTATTGTAATGATCACTTCTCTCTTTTGTTTTCTTCTGAGAGAAATCTAACACCTTAGAGGATCATGTTCGGGATGAATAAATAAACAATGAGACATCACAAAAGTTATAAAAATTTTCTGAGCTTAAGTCTGTTAAGCGATCAGCTGGACTCTCCTCTGTGGTAACATGTTGGGAGTAATGGATATTGCCAGCTTTCCGACATGGGAGCAGTAGAGTTACTCTGATGGGTTCGATGAATAAAAAATATCACTTTATCTGATGGGATCAGAACTGCAGCACAGGCTTCCTGATTACTAGTCTGAGGCTCTTACTACCCCACGACCTTGCTGTCCTTATGCATAGGTGAAATGAATTTCTGCATAATGTCCCTCAAATTATATGTTTCTTTTCTTGAATGTTTGACATGGTTGAAAGAGATGTCCCTCCACAGTTATATAAAGTGTTTAAAAACCAAAATATTTATGTTATTTCTTTTTCTATTTTTGTAATTATTATGCTTTAACATTTATTTGTCTTTGGAATAGAATGGTGCTTATAGAAAATTCCTGATAGCATGAGAACTTAATTGTTTTAGTAAAAAAGATAAGTTTTGGGATCACTTTGTATATTTATATTATTTTCAAAGAAAGTGAGAAATAGTGGCACCGGGAAAAACTTTGGCCAACCTACTTTATTTCTATTTACATAGAATAATGGCTTAAGAGAATTGAGATTAAGCATAGGTTCAATAAAACCATCACAGGAATAAGGTTAATCCTATTCAGGATTCCAGGAACAACTTTATTCCGAAGATCGAATTGCATTTTTCTGTGCAGCATCTCTTTTCTGGTCCTGCAGTGCAGTGAGGGGAGCCTGCCTCCATCAAGGTGGGCTCTGGAGAGGAGCAGAAACATCTGTGTCTGGACATGACACAAGAGCCTGGATCTCAGCTCATCAGCAGGAGACAAAGCTGTGTTTAGGAAAGTTTTGCACCTGTTCCATCCCTGAGACTTGCCATGTAACACGTCATCAAAACTTATCTAAGGGCTGGTATTTTTTGCACTTTTTTTCACACTATCATGGACCAAAGGATCTATAACCACATCATGTTCCTAGGCTTTAGGAAAGCTTAAAGCTTATTTTAAAATAGTCTTATTTAAAAAATCATAAAATTGCTTAATAATATTTATTTTCATTTTTAATTTTTCAACATTATAGTCACTGTATTAGATGGAGCAGATGGAGTGCTGTAAAAAATACAGCCCCTAAATGTACAATGGCTTAAACACAACTTAGGTTTATTTCTCCCTCAGGAAAGCAGTCCAGGTGGTTCCAGGCAGGTGTACGTGTAGGGATGGGGACCAGGGAGTTCATTCAGGGTCCCAGGATGATTAGACTATGTCTTCCTCAGTTAAAGTTTCCAAGAACTTCCTACTCATTAATATCCAACTGGGAGAAGGAGTAAGAAGCTGCCAGGTTTTATCTGGGCACAGCCTGGGAGCTGGGCACATCACCGCTGCTCACACTCCATTGGTCAGAACTTGGTCACATGGCCACACAACTAATTTTGAAGGAGACTGAGAAATATAGTTAACCTACATGCCATGCAGAAGAGGAAGTAAGTTTGATAAATCCTTATCTAGACTTTACCACATTCTCCTACATGCTAAGGTTTTCTGAGGAAAAACTAAACACTAAAACCAGGTTTTCCACCTGCGAATTAGTAAAAGTGTAAAGTATACGAAAAGTTAATATATAATCCACATGCTGCACAATAGGACTTCTAGTTGTAGAAAAATAGGTACCCTGAAACATATAATAGCAAGAAATATTATTTATTAGTGAAAATATAACCAGGGCTTGGGAATTTTTTATTTAAATATACAATAAAGCCCTTTTAAATGAACTCCTTTTAAAAATCCCACAAGTGGACATGCATGTCCAAGAATAGTCTTACATTCATCAGTGAAATGTTTTTTTATTCCATTTTATTTTATCATGAATGGAGGGAGCTAACAATGATATACTTAAACATCCAAATGTTTTACTTCATTACCTCATTTCTCCAGAATCACTAAAACTAACAAGGATAGAGTTAGCAAGTCAAGTTATAAAGAAATGAAGAGAAGCATTGGTGGCTATCTGGGTTGAGTCAATATAAAGTTAATAAATTGGAGTTGTTTAGCTTCTCAGATTCTTCTGGAGGTTTTTGTTGAGGCTGGGAAAGAATTGAGTACACGTAGAATCAATAGACAGGGTAAAACCTCATTTTAAAATTAATTTATCATCTTCCTCTTCAATGTGGGGATATTTCTTCAGATACAATAAAGTGCACGTAGTTCCCAATAGGACTCGGCTCCACTAACTGGATTTCACTGGAACCTTCTAAGAGGGGACTTTATATAGGATGCAAGAGGAGCTACTTGTCCATTCATCTAGGCAGTGCCTGCTTATTGGAGAGCTCGCACATCACTAAATAAAGGAAATGAAAGTGAAGTGAAGAGGAATTTTACTCATCATGTCTAATGCAGAGCCAAGCATAGTCCACATGTCTGGAGAGCTCCACAATGATTCTGCTAAGCCCATGAATGAACACCACTGCCCTCATAAGAAAAATATCTATTTCTAAATGAGGCAAGGGGTGATTCAGCTCTAATACAAGGCTGAAATTAGCCAGATGATTAATGAAAATCTAGCTCAACAAAGCACCTCTCTGTGAAATGTAACATGATTACAACAAATGTTTCCCAATGATGCATTTTGATTAAATTGGCTGACCAACTAGTTTGCTCTCTGGGGTCAAGAAGAAATGCAAATTGATACTGAGGCAAATCACTCTCAAACACATGAAATTTGGCAAAAAAAGAGAAAGCAAACAACTAGATAATATCACCTAGACACAGACCTTTTAGCTATTGGAACATGATTATTTATTTATACTGTTATTCTGTCTGGATTGTGGGCATCGTGAACGGTCATCCTCTCCCGGTGGGAGTGAGGTGCGTTCCTTCCCTTTCACCCTCCCCTTTCCATTGAAACTGACAAGCGACAATGAATTGTGTAACCATAATGGAATTCACGTATTAGTCAGAACATATTATTATAAATTAGCCACACTTCAAAAATTTAAACACCTTTAAGTCCAAGACACTACTTAACTTGCAAACATTACTTAAAAATGTAAGTACATTTCCTGTTTTAACAGCTGAGTTTAAGAACTTTCAGTAAATATTGCCTTTTTATATTCCTCTTTCCTAATTGCACTCTTCTCTCAGATATTTTATTACTGGTTGAAATTCTGAACTATGTTTTCAACTGACAAAATAAGGGCTTCTTTAATTCGGTTTGGTCAGGCTCCCAAGTTTTTGCAGTGGTAAATGTGATCATCATATTTCTAAACTATTTCTATATATTTTGTGCT
>NW_011888814.1:2677875-2717744 GCF_000151845.1 Pteropus vampyrus | reverse complement strand
AAAAAAAAAAGAAAATAATACAGATAGCATCTGACCTGGGCCTTCGCAAGGGTCCTGTGCTTGTTTTATTGCTGTCGATTTCTTGAAATTCTTAATAATTTTTGAACACAGGGTCCTACATTTTCGTTTTGTACTGGGCCTCGAAAAATTTGTAGCCGGTCCTGTCACCACTCCACCCCTCTTCCAGTTCTTTTGACTTATGTGATCACTCTTAACTCTTTGTTATTTCCAGAAATTTTCTGTGTATGTAAGCCTGCTTGCATTAGTTTTTCCATCGATGGGGTTCTTCTGTACATATTCTACACTTTTTTGCCTTCTTAATATTGCATGACTGAATTTTTCCGTTAAACAGCCTCTGCCTGCCGAGCACCCATTTCCTCCTTCTCCTAGACAGTCTCCTAGACACTGCTGCAGGATGTATTTTCTAATTCTGTTGTGTCACTCTTCTGCTAAAAATACAGGGCTTCCCTGTTGTGTATAGAATTAAGTAGCATCCTGGTAAATAAACAAAACAGCTGTAGGACCATTGCTAGTGTGCTAATAAATTTGAGTTTCTGAGCACAAAAGCTTGAAAGACACCTCTGGACTAGGAGAATCGCTAAGTTAAGTCCTTTCTGCTAAGCAGCCAGCTGGCTGGTCTCTGCCGGGATCACCTAATCTACACACAGGCCTATATTTTCAGACTTTGCAACATCCTGTCTCTCAAACAAGTAGGGACAAATTGATCTTCCCTTTTCCTTACTATTATTTATTAGTGTTGTTAATAATCAGCCTTGAAATTAGCAGAGATAATATTAGGACCCAAAGTTTTTGTCCCTCCTAAATTCATATGATGAGACTCTAACTTCCACATGATGGTATTAGGAGGTGGTGTTTTGGGGAGGTTATTCGGTTTAGATGAGGTCACAGAGGTGCCCTACTGGCACCCAGGTCTTAGACTTCTCAGCCTTCTGAACTTTCAGAAATAAGTATCTCTTTAAGCCACCCAGTCTATGGTATTTTAAGATAGGCAAGAAAGAAGGATTTTTTTTTTAGCTTTCTACAAAATTGATTAATCTACAGCATAGGATTAGATCACATAGACATCTTATTATTTGACATAACGAAAATGAGTCTGAGAAAAAATATATGTCATGTCCAAAGCCACAGAATTTAGTGATGAACTTAAATTAACATCTACTGCCTTTCAGGTTAATAGATTGTGACATCTTGGAATTTTCCGGAACCCTCTAAATTCTGAGGTCGGAACGATATTCTGAAAGAGTTTATTGCAGTCTGACGGTTATGGCAACGACTACATTCATTGCTTCCAGTCCTGCATTTCTCAGATATAAAGGTCGGATCATCCAAGTTGGTGGTTAAAATGCCTGAGTATTAACCACGCACGTACATGTGCGATCACAAATAAATTACTCAACCCCTCTGAGCTTTAATTTTCTTAAGCAGAAAACAGATATAATAATATCTACCTAACAGAACTATGACCTGGAATGAACAAGATTTTAACTTATCTGTTTACTCAACAAATACTTATTAGGTGATTACTATCTATCAAAAATTATGCTAACGGTGAGATTATGGCAGTGATTCAAACCCATTCCCTGCCCTCGTGAAGCTAAGTCTGATTGGACTTAAGGTGGGAGAAAGTTAGCAGCACAGTTCCTTGCATAGAATCAATGCTCAGTTAATATTAATTGAATATTAATATAAAT
This sequence comes from Pteropus vampyrus, assembly GCF_000151845.1. Lineage (NCBI taxonomy): Eukaryota > Metazoa > Chordata > Mammalia > Chiroptera > Pteropodidae > Pteropus > Pteropus vampyrus. The sequence goes on along the minus strand of NW_011888814.1, from coordinate 2,716,032 downwards.
TTTTTGTCCCCCCCCTTGTTTAAAGTAACTTGTCCCCCCCTTGTTTAAAGTAACTAATACTGCAACTTTGTCTTTAGAGATACTCTTGGTCATGAAAATTGGGGCATTTATGTTGGAATCATCATGGGGAAGACATTCTTCTGACCCACACCTCATTCCCTGTCATTCTTTTGAAATTATTTGTTAGTAGAAAAATCTGAACATAAACTTAATCTGAAAAACTGGCCTGTTCTTTATGCATGGATAGAGCTTTTTTAAAAAATCAGTTTTTGAACTTAGTTGTACCCATGTGTGAGTTTACAAACAGTTTGTAAGGAAACGCCCATCTAATAAAAACTGCTTTGAAATCTGGATAAGGCTTACTTACTTGATGGTAACCAAGCATCTCAGTCTATGTGCCCAGTTCGCACGTCCAAGAGCTCTGCTGGAATCTACCTAGTCAGAGCACGCCTAGCAAGAAGACACTGCATGTCCGAGAAATCAGCTTAGAAGCCACACTACGGAAAAGCAGCCTACTGAGGTCCATGCGAGATCTGCTCGGGAATGTGAAAGAGATGAGGAAGGTTAGTGTGTGAAGACAATGCCATGCACTCGGTCAGCTCCAGCAGAAGTGAGTCTTATATACAGAAACGTTTTGTTGCTCGTGCAAGCTACAGATGTCTGTTTTAACTGCAAGTGTCTTGCTAGAGCTGCAGTTGGCAAGGCCAGCTGCTCTGAACTGCCAACTGTCAGTGGACGTGGCGAGCTCTTACTAATTTGTGCTGAGAAGACCAGCATGGAATTGGAACAGCGCGGGACATGACTTTAATATCCTCCATCTGTCAAGTAGACTTCTTTGGAAATAATTGAGCATTTTTGAGCAAGAATTGTTAAGGCTCTTCTATGATAACATTTACAGAATTCATAAAGCCAGATTGCATTCAGTTAGTTATCCTCTGCAGAGTGAGAGAGCAGGAGTTGGTCTAGCAAATACAGTGGTAGAGCCTTTGGTGCTGCAGGTGGCATAAATTAAGGGCTTTCCCCACTGAATCCAGAACCTACCTTCCTTCCTCCCAGGCACTGCTGCAGTTGAGGCTTAGTTAGGACACCATATTGGCAGTTATGGGGCTGCCAAGTTATTTCTCTCCAGTCGCAGGTCCTGTTGTCTGAACAACTAAGGCAAGGTACAATCCATTGGCCTGGAATAGACAGCAAAACTTCCTTTAGTTCAGTTTCTACTAGTGAAATTACAGTTTGCAAGTAACTTTAGAGTTCAACTATGGCACGCCATCACAGAAGTTACAGTGAGAAGAAGACTACTCTCATACAAATCCAGTGGAGCAATGTGTGAGCTCCTGCCAACCAAACTGAATTGCAACGTGTAGTAATGTTCTGAAATAACACAGTGCAAGCTGAAATCAGGTATCAGTTCTGCTCCATGAAACCACATGCTTATTAAAAATTAAGTGATCGGATACTATTCAATTTTTACTTATTTTTAAATAGTACATTAGGCACTGAACAGGACCAAAGTGGATGGGAGTCACTAATATTGAGGCAGTTGGCCACAAGAGTCATTAGCTTAACTCATGCTGAGGTTAGCAGTCCAGTAATATATATATTCCCTGCTCTCAAGAGAATCAAGATACAAGAAGATTGCTTTAATATTCTGATAATTTATTATTTTGAAGACTAGTTTTTTAATTTGGTTGATGGCCTTTATTATGTGAATCTCTTCAACTCTTTCTAGCTTGTTCCCTTACTTCTTCAGCTGTCAGATGAAGTAAGTACTGTTCTGTGAGGATTTAATGGGATAATGTATTTAATGTATTGAGCACAGTTAAATATCATACTCACCTTTGTTACTAGCAGACTCAGGCACTAAGTAGGTCACAAACTTTAGTAAATGTTTATAAGATAAATGAATATTTTTGGTTCATTTAAGATCTTTTCTATTTTATTGATAAAGTTATATGCATTCAAAAGATTTTAGCTTTTATTGTGAGTAGATAATCTATTAGAAAACAAATCAAGAAATGATTTTTGACTTTTTCTTGTTTATATTTTCAGAAATGGAGTGTGAACTAGCACCTTAAATACAGAGTGGTCATTTCTCTCTCCTGTGGAGCATACTCTTTTGTCTCTGTCATCTGCTCTACCCTGAAGGTCTTACATGTTACCACAAGATGTTTCACTTTAAAACATTGAACAGTTAAATATTCCCAGCTACTTTTTTGAGCAAAAAAGAAAAAATGTGAATAACTTTACTCATTCTGGCTTTGATTTGTGGTTCTGCTAACAAAAGTATCTGGTGTGATGTTAATTTTAGTGGGAAGAATTTCTACTTTTAGGGCATAAATATGGTGCAGTTTACATTCTAGACCTCGGGGGTGACAGAAGTGTGCATGCAAGTGTGTGTGTGGAAATAGTTACAAATAAAAAAATTTGAAAGCCTATCTAGTTTATGGCTTACTACTTGATCACAGAAAGAGAAATAAGCATGGGTATATTAAGAGAGAGAAACTGGAGGAGATAAAGGAAAATATCTAGAAGGTTTTTAATTTAATACATTGTTGAAGTATCTGCCTTGTTAGATATTAGGTGCTACTGCTGTTAAAATTTCAGAATTTAAAAAAATAGCTAACATTTTTATAACCTGCCAGATGCTAAGGATATTCTCAGCATTTTAATATATGAACTTATTTAAGCCTCCTAATTATAATGTTAAACCTCAAAAATTTATAAACAAATTTTTAATTGATTATAATCAAATAAATTATAATTTATACATGTAAAATAATTATAGAGTAATATAAGTAATGCATAATTGAGTAAAAATATCTATGTGGTATTGGAAGAACCTGGAGCTTCGGAGACAGCTGGGCTCTGCCTCCAGCTAGCTCTATGGATGTTAACACTGCACATTAGGGTCACCTGGAAAGCTTGTTAAAATCCCCGTGCCCAGGTTTTTTCCTAGACTGATTAAATTAGAACTACCGGGTATGGGACTCGGGTATCAGTATTTTTTTAATGCTTTTCATGTAATTCCATGTGCAGTGAAGGTTGTGGACCACTGTTTAATTTGTACAGATTACTTAATCTTTTCTATATAAGAAAAATGTGTATAGCACCTGCCATAGTGCCTGATCCTTGGGACTCGATGACTGTATTTTACTCCTCCACTCCCACTTTAAGTAGCCATGGCAGTTTAGAATGCAGAAAGCACCATGAGAGCCAGAGTTGTCTGGAAGGGTCTATGGAACATATAAGATCAGGTTTTACGGATGGACAAGAATTAGAGAGACGGAATGGGTGGTACTTTAGAGACAATGACAAGGTAGACCTGACAAGAGTGAGACTGAAGAAGTGACTGTCCTACAGAATAGATTGTATGTATTGGAGAGAAAAAAGGTCTGCCCGTGAAAGCTGTTCCAAAGTTCCATATACGGAGTACAGCAATAGCAGGACTACTAAAAGATAACAACGTAGAGAATTTAGGGATGTGCTTGTTTCACCATCCAGTTATCTTTGATAATTTTTCTATGTTTTTCATTCAAAATATAGCTTGCTTTCTAATTCTAATTTGGTCCTGCATACAGGATTTGTAATCAATACTCAACCCCTCACATCTTTGCTCGTCCTCTTCTAATACTCTGTGATTTAGACATTGTCTAAAGTTTAATATTTGTTGATGGATTCCTCAGAAAAAAACCTCCTTGCAGAAAAGGCTTTCCTTCATAGAGATCTGCATTCCCTGGACATATAGACTTCTCCTGGATGGGGTTGGAATGGGCCTTGGACATCCTCCTCCTCTCTGTCCTTCTCTTTTACAGATGAGGTCCACAGAGTTAAATGACAGAAGTGGGATCGTGTGTTCACAACAGTGCTGGACCAGAACTGAGGCATAGCAGTCTCCAATTTGCTGTATTACTAATAATACAGTAGTCTCCGTTTATCATGTTGGGCTAGATTAGCACAAAATTATCACTTGAAAATGAAACATGGCCAAATAAATCACTTGGTTGTGCTTATAGGAAAACCCATAAACAGGTTGCTTTAATGAATTTATCTTTATTTTAAATAGCTGAATTTACTCAGTGGGTTTATGTGTTGACAGAGACTATGTTTAAGAAAAAAAGATTGTTAATTTTCTTTCTAATACTATAACGGGATATTGGGGACAAAAGTGTGTTTCTGCTAATGAGATCAGATTTAGTAATATTTTGAAGGGCTCAGTTTTCATCAGATCCTTAAGTATCTAAGAGCACATGCATCTTCTTCAGATATCACCACTCCCTCACCTTGCTGACAGCTAGTTTTGTACAAACTGAGGCCTGCTTTGGCCACTTGTTCTAAGGCAGAAGAATAAGTGGCAAAATACAAGCACAAAGATCCAAATATGGGTGCAATTAGCTTGTGGACATAATATCACACACACATAAAAAGGATGCCTGATTGGATCTCTCAAAATTTGGTCCCAATGGTTCATACTACTACATATTTATACAGTCATAACTCTTTGCATTTTTGTATTGATTAACAATGCCTTTTTAAAATTAAATTAATAATACTGCTTAAATAGACATCTGTATAACATCTGCAGGCCTGCAGTTCCTTGACATTTTAAATGATACCAGCTCTTAACTAAAATTGTCAAAAAGATGAACATAAATTCTATGTTATATATTTAAACATTGAATGAATGAAAGCTGTGATTTCTGAAATAAAGTATGACATATGTTTTAAGGAATAACATTCTCAAGAATAAAAGTTCCTTTTGGGAGAAGTTATTTGATTTATACTTATAGCTTTGTATTTAACGCAAGTTAGATTTCACCCATTTAAGTGAATCGGATTGAGTGATATAATGGAGAAAAAAATTCAACTTTGTGATTTAGGGCCATGGTGAGATGTGAAATTATATAGATGATAGCACTAATTCCTGACTCTATAAAGCTATAATATAAAGAAGTTTTTGTTTAAGAAGAAAACTACATCTATATTTCCAGTATTAAAAGTATTTCAGTGTAAGTTGTCACACTTCCTTGCTAAAATTAGCTACGATAAAAACTTTTGTTCACATATCATTAAATGAAATCTGGAACTACTTCCTTAAAAGTAATTCTCATTCAATAATCATTGCATAAATCTATTCTTTCTCCAAATTAGAAGAATTATCTTTTTCTTGTTAAGTAACAGATTTTATTCTCAAGGTTGCGTATTATAAATTATTTTCTAATGGTTAGAATTTAAATTAAGAATTAAAAAAAGGTCACTCAAAATTATATTAGCTAGTGTTAATGAAAAGACATTTTTGACCATCATTATATTGGCAAGCTGAAAAAACTGAATCCAATTCTGCCAAATAACTACGATGTGCAGATTTTGGGATTCCTCTGTGGCTATATCAGCTAAAACTGGAGAGCCCAGATAAACTTCCTTCCTGTGTTGTCTCCCATGACCACTTCCTACCATCAAGGAAGGAAATCATCTCCGATAGCAAAAAAATCCATTCTAGCAAATTGCTATCTCCAATCTCGCTCATTTGCTTTGAATCTTTAAGTCTTTAGGACTTCACTGTAGAGCGATTATCCCTAGTTGATTGTGCCCTCGCTGCATGCATTCTGTTGTGGAAGGGGGGAGGGCATGGATCTTGATTTGAGTTCAGCAACCATTTTTAAATCAAATATTAGACATTGGAAGATGAATAAGGGACAATCTCTGCTGTGCAGAAATATATAATCTAGGTCAGTCATCATTAAAAACTTATTGCTAATGCACCTTTGGCTTAATAACACACATGCACTGTAATATAGGTACATATACTCCTATATGTATATATTATGTCCAATACAAAGCAAAAATAAGAATGATTAGATAAAAATAAATGTACTCATATATTAATCTTTATTGGCTTCATCCCTGTGAATTGTGACGTGCCACTCCCTTCCCTTGCTCAGATGCATCATTCCACTTTGAAGACTACTGATTAAAGAAAGAGTTTGAAACGTAAATTAAACATGTTAATAAGGTAAGTGCTATTTCAGACATGTGTCCAAGGTATTCTGAGAGCACAGAAGAGAAGCTAATCTGGGGGGTGGGATAGTAAAGAAAGGCTTTCTGGAGAGGAAGACACAGCATCAGGAAACTAAGCTGATGGGGAGAAGACTCGTAGAAGCAGGGAATGGCATGGATAAGAGCCTGGAACCCTGCAGCAGTGTATGGGGCATAAGGTGAGGCCGAGAGGCGGGGAGAGAGGAAGAGATAGAAAGAGTCAGACTAAGGATGATGGGCTTGATTGTAGAGTCAATTTTGGAGACTTCTCTAATACCAGAAGGCTCCTGTTCTATGGTGGCCTCTCCTGTAAGTACCAGGCACAGAAAGAGCTTCATATCAGGACCTGGCATAAGTTACTGCAGATTTAATGGACAAGAGGCTGCCATTTCTGAAGAATCTCAGTGATGTATCTTTTTGTTGTTGTTGAACTTTTGACTTGGTTTAGTAGAAATCAAATTACATCGTTTTATGATTCTCATAAATAGTCTGGTAAAAATACTTAACTAGACACATCGGTGTCTCCTTTATATGCAAGAGTATATATCTCATTTAGCTGAGACAATTATAAGTCACACCACCTGACATACCATAATGGGTAAATCTCTTTTTATGCACTGACTGTAATTTATTATTTACAACACATGTTCAAGAACAGGGATATGCCCACGTTTGTTAACTGTGCATGCCAAATTGCAATTCGTCCTGCCCATTTGTAAAACTCATTTTCCATTCAGGCTCTGGTGTGAAGTTCATGGCAAGGGTAGAAAAGCTCCTAAGTGTTTTTTCAGACTTTTTAGATGAAGGGAGACCTGGGGTCAGGAGGTTGGAGTGGTAACCAGGAATCTCAGAGAAGATGCTCCCTGCTCCTCTCATCACCTTGGAGGCATTTTGAGTTCCAGCTTTAGCTTGACCCCACTGGTCTCCACTGAAAGAGGCGTGCTGGGGAAGGACAGAGACTGGAAATGTGGACAGTGGCACCAAAGTCTCTCATTCCAGGTCTGCTCGAGGCTAGTCAGGATTGAATACTGTAAGTTGAATTTGACATAGCAATTTTCCTGCCTCTATTATTCTCAATATATAGGAGACATTAGTGATCATTTTCAATGATTTTTTTTTAATTAAAGGAAATGATTTAGAACTGAATGTGTATGCTTTGCAGTTCTTTGATTCACAAGGTCAATCAACATTTATTTTGTTCCTACTCTAGAAATTATAGTGCTAAGTTGCTTGATACCGTGTGAACAAATCAGACTCCCAGCCCTTGTGCAGCTGACAGCCTGGGAACACTGATAAACAATTAATTACTTATGTAATCATTTAAATAATTGTGAAAACTACTATGGAAGAAAAGCTTAGGGTGCTTTGGGAATATAAAATAAAACAAATCAGAGGCTCAAGAAAGACTCTCTGACACAAGTGACTTTTGAGCTAAGGTCTATGGAAGAATATGGATTAAACTAGGGAAAGAGCAGAGAGTGAAGAGAAGAGCATTTGATCAAACAGTAATTTACATATTAAAACAATGCATTTACACTAATTCTATGTGCTACATTTCATACTAATGAAAAAATAACGGATTACCTAGACTTTTTTTTGGGTACAAAGATAGTTTAAATAGGCATATACTTATCTCTATTAAAAGATTTTTTTTTTTTTTGAGAGAAGTGATATCCAATGTGATAGTCACCTTCTGTGTCGCCAGATGGACAAATCTTTAGTTTGGGCTGTAAAATGGCTTCAATGTAGTCAGAGGAAATAGGCTGTAACCCACAGGTTTCTTCAGGGTGAATCAGCAAACCACAATCCTGCATTAAAACGATAGAAATTAGCTGTCATAGTAATTAACCCGACCCGCAGTAATAAAATCTAAAAAATAAGACTTTCTGCGTTGAATAACCTTCATGGTTTAAAGGCGCCATTCTTATTTACCCTTTGTGGAGGTATTGGCTTATTAATTGTTGTGCTACAAGGAGCTACTTGTATTAGGGGATTAATAGAACTTCTAATGACAATTTAATCTTTACTTTGGCATTAACATTCATCTATTGCTCTGCCAATTTTTAAAGAAATGGATGGAAATTTTATTTTAAAAATATATGTGTGTGTTGATACATTAAATATATAACATACTATAATAGAGGACAATATTATCCTCTAATATTATGAAAAAGAGAGTTAATGTGAGAAGGGAAAGGGAAATATTTTGGAAGAACATTAATTTAACAGATGAATTTTCTTTCAACAAACATTTATTAAGGACCCACGATATGCCAGAAATGTAATTGAATACATGTATTTTATCCAAAACTTGTTCATATATTTATAAAAGTAGCTAACATCTCACTGCAGTGAATATCATTACAGACGCATGTTTTGTACTAAGTAACGCCTTCCACAGTCTGACATGTCCAGCAGGTCAAACCATAATTATTTTCTCTTAGCTTAGTTTTCTAAGACTCTCATTTCTGGTCTGCTCCAGGCTTAGGCAGGACTGAACACGGTAAGCTGAATTGAGCTGTACTTCAAGGCACCTGTACCTGTGCTGCGTCCTTCTATCCTACCTCACCTGGTTCCACTGCTGCCCTTCTCATCAGCTTCTCTCAGCCTATCACACTTTAGGGCAGGTAAGAATGCTCTCATCTCTGTCAGAAATGCTTTTCCCTAATTTTGCATAGAGAGTATCTTTCTGCATTTAAAGTGTCAGAAAGGCCTTTTTGGAATTCTAGCACAATTATGCACCCCCGCTTTTGCCTATGTCAGCACTGTTTATTTCTTTGATACACTACGATTCGATAATGTTTGTTATTTGTTGTCTTTTCCACTAGACTGAATACTCCATGAGAACAAATAATTATTTTACACATCTACCCAATCCCTACCATACAGCAGGCAACAATAAATATTTATTAAAAGCATAAAACGTTAAAGTTCCCTCTCTCTTTATCTGATAAATTCTCAGTAATGGAGGGAAATAATTGGTTTGACCTCTTCTTTGCTCTGTAACTCTGTCTCTAATGAGCAATTTCTAGTAACTTTCCCTCCTACTCTCAAATATCCTAATCCCCAACTCAGATGCCCAGATCTCATACAAAAAGGTCCAGAATGTTAATGGACAAAAGGTATGGGGTGGTGTACAGACTTCTTGAAATCTTGATTCAGTAAACATTTTCGTTTTTAATTCATGACTGAAACTAGAGTTTAGGATATTAATTAAAGATTAAGAAAGTAATCTATATTAAAATTTTTGTTATAATAAAGCAATTAAAAATAACACAAAGCTTATAATACTGTGAGGAGTTTTTAGTATGAAGAAACATCTATGAATGAGATGTTAGTGTGTGTACGTATGTGTGTGTGACATCTGTCTATACCTTTAGTTTCGGTGGAGACTGGACTCTTTTTAAGGCTAGAAAATGTCATATGCATGTATCAGATTAAAAAATGTGTATATTAAATGTTAGGAAGAACAGTGAGAAATAATTACCATTATATACTGCTGATGGGAGTGTGAATTAGTTTGGAACACAGATTATATTCAAATTAAAAATTCAAACTCCATAGCTCTAAAGTCAGACTTCTTAGAGTCTACCCTAGAGAAACCCTCATGAAATGCATAAAAACATGTATAAAGACAGATCTAAATGGACTAACGTGAAGATATTTCCAAGACACATAACTAAAAAAACCTGAAGAACATGTTTTGTTACAGAACAATACATGTCACCATGGATATGTCACAAAGTCACCTAAATTCAAATATTTCGGGCAAAGTTGTGTTTAATTTATTAATCATATGTATTATTCATTATATATGATCATGTACATATGCAAATGTTGAAATATTCCTAAAAGTCTGGATTTAGTTAAACTTTTGCCTAAAAATCATTGTTTGGGGTCTATGTGGTATGTATGTAAATGATCATGTCCTAATATTCATCTGGACGGCATTAGAAAGAGAGTCCAGACCACAGCTGCCAAGGTCCTAGCTAGTCCTTTCTGTTGAAGCCCTGCATGTAATTTTAACATATCAGTCAATGAGAAAGATGTACTGTTACATGTGCTGATGGCTTGCCCTGTGGGAAACCAAACTCAATCACTGATAAGTGGGTGTGGGTTATTTGAAGTAGGTTAGTTACCAGTGGCTTTCAGAGGAGACGACAGCTGAAGTGAAGGATGAAAAAAATTGGGGGGAGGGGTCAGAATTCTAAGAAGAAGAAATTGCATGTCAGAAGCCATGAGGTGGTAAAAGGATTTATCTGACATCTTAAGTTAAAAAAAAAAAAAAGTCATTTAAAAAAACTGATATGCTGACAATCTATATTTTAATAATCAGATTGTAAAATCTTTTCTTGAGAGCTCGTTTGGAGGTTCTAGCAGGGGAGCGCAGCCACTTGTATATCCTTGACCAAAGAATGGTCCTCTCTTCTATCGGGGAAGGTTGTCCTCTTCCACAGAGCACAGAGCGTCGGGAGGGACACACATGGCCTGGTGAGGGAGGAAGGGGACACCCGCCTAGCCAGCCAGATCAGCCGAATCAACCCTGGCGATCAATGGGGTAACAGATGTCTCAGCCAGATTGCCCTCACATCCTAAAATCTTTTCTTGATATGGCACCTCCAAAGTTACTTACTACAAACTTCTAACTCAGAGGAAGAGTGATTCATTCATAATGCGATCCTAAGTATTATGGATACACCTTTAAAATAGAAAGGTATTAATTTAATATCTAGAATGTGCAAAGTGCTATACTGAGAATGAGAGGCCCTGACCTCAAGAGAAACAGTCTAGCTCTTTGTCAGAAGTTTCTTCTTAATCTTGAACTGAAATCTATATCTTATTTGCTCTAATTACCCTCTTAAGTTAGTTTAGAACAAATTTACTGTAATAATGCAGAAGCATGTTTTCTGATCTGACTTTAAGATAACAAAACAAATGACTGGCAATAGAATATGATAAAAGCTTTAAGGGTTCAATGTTTACACGTTCTGAATACTCAAGACCCCAGATATGAACCCATGATAATAGAGAAAACATAATACAGAACACAGAAGGCGTAGTGTAAGTGAGAGCCAGTCTGAGTGTCTGCTCCTGCCACTTAAACCCTTGGCCTTGTCTTTGTGTTTGAATCATTAACTGGCCTAGTGCTGTTTCTGCCTCAGTTGGAAGTCTCCCACAGCTAGTGAGCCTTGTTGGTTCTAACTGATCAGCCACGACTCTAGTAAATTCCAAGATAAGACAAGAATCAAAGCAATATTGCAAATGATAGACAGAGCAGAGACTGGGAGAGAGATGGTAGATTTTGAAGTAAATAAAATTTAGTCACACCCTTTTCTCTTTAGTTTAGGCCCAAGAATATTCTATTGTATTCTGTGCTTCCTTTTGAATTTTTCCTGAGCAGTTCATGTATCCTAATCCTTCATGTTTTGGAAAGCCAGGGAAGCCTGCTGGAGTGGATATGAATCGTTTTTTAGGTGCAGCCAAACAGTTACCCTTAAAGTTGAGTGAAACAAAGCAAATGGCGGAGTACAGTCTGACGTCCAGAGACTGGCTGACGGAGTTGAAGGAGGCATCAGTATAGCTGGGGGGCTTTGTGTACATTTTATGGGATAAGAGAATAGTGGAAAGAGCTGGGAAATAACTGGAAACACTGGAAACACCACCACTGTGTTAGAGCTCACACTTGTGAATTTTAGTTCTAGCTTTACCATGAATTGGCTATGTGATACTAGTAAGTCACTTGATCTAGTTTTCTCAATATAAAATGGTGAGAGGAGGAAAGAGTAGAGGGAAATAACCATGTTAAATGACCTCAAGTACTGCAGCAATGTTGGGTACTCACACAATATCCATTCTCCCCTCTTCTTTCTAACAGAAAGGCCTTTGTTTTGTTGTAGGTAGCAATGTATCTAGCATTAAAACAAACAAACGAACAAACAAAACTCTACTTCCTCATCTCCTTTGAAGCTAGACATGGCTGTATGACACAATTCTAGCCAAAGAAATTTAAATGTAAATCAGCTATGAATTTCTAGAACAGTTTTGCTTCCCTGATGCCACTTTTTCTTTGTCATTCTTGTTTCTTCTTATTACTTGGAATGCAGATGTGAACCTGAGGGGCAGCTACCTTGTGATCATGAGGCAACCAAGAGCAGAAAGAAAGACCTCGGGCTGCTTACCTTTGCACTTCTAGCTATGGAGGAAAAACCAACTCCTACTTGATCGAACCACTATGGAAATATAAGATGCAGCTGAACTTCTTTCTCTAAGTCTCATGAAACCTATTCTTCTAGGGCCATATGATCCTTTTGAGTATTCATTCATATTTTAAAAGTGATTACCTCCACTAATAAAAGAAAAACAACTTAATTTTGAAAGGAAAAAACTCATTAGTATCTCTCATTTGTTTTTTCCCGTGTGTGAACAGTAATTTGGTCAAGTTCAGGCATATTCGAGAAAATGAATGACAGCTCTTCTGGTCTTAAGTGTAATCTCTTGGAGCCTGACTTTAAACATATAAAAAAGATAATATTCAGCAGAGTTGGTTAAAATGGCACTAACCCCAGAAAGCTCCACAGTTAAGCATATCATTTTGCTGGAGACTTCACAAATTCCTAAGTGAACTGTCATGTCCCTCAATAGTGTGCAGTAAGGTAATCAACAGGGATTTTCTTCTTCAAACATGTGCAGAGTATATATGTTTATTATGTAATTTAAAAAATTTTACTTAACTTTTCATGAAGTGCTACACCAACTAACAGAAGATATTAAGGTGCCCTTAGCTTTGCCCTGTGCCCTAACCACAAATTCATGACCACTGTTTCTTGTTACCAATTCCTTTGGAAGCTCATTTACTTTCTTACAGAAGTGTTTAGCCACAAAAGAATTGATAGTGTTTCTCATTTTTAATGTGATATCGCTATATTTTTAGAGCAATACCAAATCGGACTCTTTGATCTGGTAGATATCTTTAAAGCTTACCTACTTTTTTCACTCCACTGAGTAATCCTTTAAGATGAAGCAATTCTCCCTTTCTCCCATTAAAATGCCCATCAAACTTTAAAAATATGGAGTCACTTCTTGTGGCACACAGTTCCTTCAAGAGGCACCCATTTCTTCTCCTTCCCCTGGGCTGCTGCTCTTTCCAATAGATCAGGGGTGACCATTCTAACTTAACCATCTTGGAACAGTCACTTCCCCTCAGAAAAGTATAGTCCCCTTCTGGATCAGGACTGTTAATTTGTCCACAGATATATGGTTCCTGAGTTGCTCATTTCACCATCTTGTTTTAAAGGAATAAAGTATTTTCTGTCTTCACATTGTCTCTGAATTTAGCAACAACTTTCCTTGTGCTATAGTCACCCAGCCATTAATACTAAGTAGCTATTCTGTGATTCATAGTACTAGACACTGAACGAACACTTTTAGAATAATTAGCTGAGGCATACATTAGGAATAAATAATTACAGAATAATCTATCCTTTATTTACCACAGTGATCCTAAAACTGAATGTTTTTCATAAGAAAAGAATACAATGCATATAAAAAGTGATAGATCTTATATATGTTTAATATATTTCATACTAAAAGTGATTTATATCCTTTATGAAGGCAACTTGCAAATATCTCACAAATAAAATTATAATGCTAAGAATTTATCCTACTGATATATTTTATAAAGTCTGCAAAGATTCATGTGCAGGAAATTTACTGGAGCATTTCGTGTAAAAACAGAAAACTTGACACAACTCAAGTATCCATCAATGGGGAACAGGCTAAAGAACTTATGCATCCATATAATGAAATATTTAGTAATTCTTAGAAAAGAAGGATGTAGGTGAAGATATGGAGAGATATATAAGATATATTGTTAAAAGCAATAAAACAAGTTGCAGGACACTATGTATACACTATGATCTTATTTAAATAAATTAAAGTGATAGATCTTATATATATTTACTGTGTGTACATAACTTCTGGAATGATATGCAAGAAACTCTGAACAGTGGCACTCTTAGAAAATCAAAAATGGTAGGCCAGAGATGAGGAAGCAAGAATAAACTTTTATTTTTTAATTATGAGTTGAAGATTTTGCCAGTAGTATGAATCATGCTTATGTTTTTAAAAACATAAATTTAAGTAAAGAAAATAATACTTAAAACAGTAAAGTAAAATAATAGAAAATCAGAAAAGAACTGATAACTCCTCTGAAAGTATATTAGTTTTCTATGGTTGTGGTAACAAAGTACCACAAACTGGATGGCTCAGATCAACAGAAATTTTTATCTCACAGTTTTGGAGACTGGAAATCTGAAGTCAAAATGTTGGCAGATTTGGTTCCTTCTGGGGGCTGTGAAGGACGATAGTCCTGCACAGTCATTTAATACTGTCCTGTGTTCACAGAATTGATTGTATACAAGGAAACATAACTAAGAATCAATAAATATTCCAGGTAGAAGAATGAGCATATGAAACATTGTAGAACTGAGCAAAAACATGGCCATTCAAGTTTAGAGTGGACAGTATTTAGAGAACAAGATAGGAAATGGGTAGAAATCAGTAAAATTATTTTAGAATCATGATTATCATCTTTGGCTCATTCTAATGATACAAAATTTAGGATTGTAGTAATGAATCAAGCTTCTTAAATTTTGTTCTGTTTAAAAATTTTTATCAGATAAATCTCTAAGCTCTATCCCCTTTCATAAAACTTGTAAAAAAATTCACTGAGTAGCTGCCTTTTTAAGAAACAGTACAAAATTAAACATGTTTACTGAGAAGTAGGAGACATTTTGACATTTATTTACAGTTTGTTCTAATAAAATATTTGCAGTGAACAAGGTTTACCTACATAGTTGCCTTATTTTGAATTTTAATGAAGATGAATAGCTAGCTAAGTCATTCAATTTTGTGAAGAAGGGATCTCTAAAAAAATTGCTTTAAAAATGAATGATTTTCAGTGCTTGGTATTATCCTGTTTTAGTGCGAGTTTATAAATAAGTTTTCGATTTTAATTATTTTTTTAAAATAATGGAATTTGGTGTTGGGTAGCAGGATTGTATATGTGACTTGGCATGCTATTTATGTTTGGAGTACATAGTCTTCCTTATAACACATTAGAATCCATGCAGTAATGAGCCAACATATAACACTATTGTATGTTTCTCTTCTTAAGCAAACATCACCTGAACAGTGGACATACATTATACTACCTCAGACTTCTAAGTTAGTTCCCAATGAACTCAGAAAAAGAAAATTGAAACAAATTATAAGCAGATGAATTAGTTCTACTCAATTAATGTGAATCAATATTTGGAACACTTCTTTATATTTCTCCTGCATTCCAAATGCCTGAACTAATCTGCAGTTTTCTCTTTTTCAACTGAGGTGGCCTCCAAATTAACTAGGATGGGGCCAGTGTGATCCTGCTTGCTGGGTTCCATTTGAAAGGCACCCTCTATTCTCAATTTAGAAATACATACGAGTCTCTGGTCTGTGTAGAATTTGGACTGAAAAATTTAGTGAGATGGGGCCTGTGAAATGACTAATGTTTCCCACTTCCGGTGAGCTAGAAACTCCAAGGAAAGCAGCCTTTGTTGTGGTCTTTCAGCACTTCTGTTTTTGGTCCCAGATGGAATCCAGAAGGGTGGATGTGAATGCAAATGAAAAGAAAGAATCAATTTGTATGTTTGGATATTTGAAAAAAGTTCAGTTCTTTGTGAACAAAGAAGTGTGGAGTTGGAACTGACTGTGCGATCATGGGCTCTCTCGTGCTTTGAAGAATCTGGATTGGTTTGGGAAGTGACAAAACAATAACAACAATAAAGAAAAGAAAAGAAAAGGTTATTCCCTGTTCCAAGGAGCAAACTTATTATTTGTAGACTGAAGCAGAATAGTAGTGAGTTGGGATAGGCAGTAAACTACAGAGGTATTTTAAAAGATAACTTTTAATCGATGTGTAATTATCAATAATGGTGACACCAAACGTAACATGTTTACAACATATACTAACTAGCAAGCAGGTCTTTTCAGGAAGTATTAATAGTGAACATAGCTACCGGTAAAGGTATTCAGCATGGACTGTCACACTTATAAATAGTCCGCTAATAAAATATATGAGGTCGTGAGGCTTAAAAATGTAGCTTTGGTAGGGAATCTTTTGCCTGAATAGAGTTGACTATTTTAATAAAACATGCAGTTACACTAGTTCTGGACACCATGTGGGCATTTCCGGCCTACATTCTTCCTGGTAACTGCTACACAAACACACTTACACATGCACACACATAGTACATAGACCCAATAGTTCTTAGAATTGTGGGATTTTAAAACTCAAGGGGAACTCAAACCAAAAGACATATGGAATATATCATGCTGCAGAAGAATTATCTCATTACATGTCTTAAGTTATGAATTCCACCTGTTTTGAGGCTTTAATAAAAATTGTTTAGTAAATATTATTTTTTAAGATTACCCATTAATCAGCATCTTAATACATTCACAGTTAAGTTCAAAGCATGCCGAATGTAGCTAAATTCTGCCTGGAAGGAAATGCTGATGCATTCGAAATTGAACATCCAAACTACTATGATATCGTGAGATCAAAAGTTAACGTTAATTTTTAGTATAAACATATCCTAACATTGTAAAAATTAGATACCTATAAAAATAATTGTTATGATGGGACAGTTCTTTCTATATATTTTCTATGTATTTTCATACATGTTAATCAGACTTTTAAAAAACTCTAAAAATACTCTAGCAACAGTCTAAATGTTGGTCCCCTAAGATATTTATTAATTACACCAGAAAAAACATTAATTTACAGTGGAGAAACCCAGCCAATCTCACCCTCATCACGTGACCGAAAGAAACACATCATTTCTGCAGTATTCTTGTCACGAATGTTTAACTTAGTTTAATCAGGAGATAACATCATACAATCCCAAACTGAAAGGCGTTCTAAAAAATAATTGACCTGCATTCTTCAAAAGTATCAAGATCACGAAAGACAAAGAAGGCTGTGGAATTGTCACAGATTAGAGAAGACTAAAAAACATGATAACTAAAAGCAGTTGAGGATGGCGGAACAGAAAAAGAATACTATTGGAAAAACTAGTGAAATCCATATAAGGTATTTGGTCAAGTAAATATATTGTACCAATATTAACTTCTTAGTATTTAAAAAAATTTCTTAGTATTGATTGTATTGATAAAGTACCATGGTCATATAAAATGTTAATATTCAGGGAAGCTGGATTAAGGGTATTTGGGAACTTCCTGTAACTCTAAAATCCGTTTTAAAAGTTAAAAGATTAATCTAGTACAATTTGATAGTCATAGTTTTGAGTTTTATGAAGGGCAAAAGTACATTAACAATCAAAAAGTGTTCTAACCATTAACAGGCTTTTAGACACTTTGGTTGGAGTTTCACACAGCAGAGCAATGGCTCTATAGAGACATATCTTATTAGAATTTATGGATATCCCATGGCATAAATTGTGATCTATAAGCATATTGTTCTTAAAAATGGTGGGAATTGTGGGAGGAAAGTACGCAGGCTAAGGAAAAGCTAAGGTGAACCTACTGTATTCGTAAACTAATTTTCCGTGGGTACCAATCTCCTGGCGAGTTGACAAGGAGAAAGGAAAGTGCCACTTGCAGAGCACCAGGTAGGCACTTTGTACACAGCACCACACTGCATCTGTACAACTATTTGCAGTAGTATTATCATCCTCTTGCCACAGATGAGGCATTAAGGTTTGCAGAGTTTGGGGGAAGTTCTCTGAAGTCGAACAGCTTAATAAGTAAAGTAGCTAGAGTTTGAGCCCTGGGGTGTATCTAACTTCGAACCCATGCTTCACAGACTAGAAAACAAAACAAGATAAAACAAAACACACTGTACTAAGGAACAGAGATCATGTCTGTAAAACATGTACAGACCAATTAACTCTTCATCAAGGAAGACTCTTTTTTCATGGCTACAGATGGCATCCCTAAACATAACCAGCTGCACTTTGAAATGCTTACAGTTGGTCAAAAGTGGAACTAGGCAAGAGTGCCTATGATTCAGGCCAAATCTATTCCTTCCAGTAGAAAAAAAGCTTCAAAGCACCTTTCCAGCATATGCTTTGTCGCTCAAGTAATTTTTAATTTTGAACAATAGCACATTAGAAATCTACTCATTAACTAAAGACAATATAAAATTCCCATGGTAGACAAACATTTAATTGATTTTTAAAAATCATCTGTACTCATTTGTGATGTGTTTTCAGTTCTCTGAAGTTTATAGTTTATGACATTTATTCACTTTTTTTTTCAGTTAATTCTTTTAACAGACATTCATTTAGCATCTATATGAGCCAATCTCAGTCCCTGCCTCATAGAATTCTAGCTGAGAAAACAGATATGTAAACACACCATTGCTATATAAAGTGTGAAATGTTCTGAAGATTGTTCTGGGCACTGTGTTGGCACAAAGGAGTGTGATCAACTCTGTTTTACAAAGGAGATTACCACTTGAAATACACTGGAGTTCACCAGACGGATGGGAGCTGATGGGCTTTCCAAGATGGAGACAGGGCTGTGGTGCAGGTGTGTGGGGGCCCAAAGCAACTGGTCCTTTACCAACACCTATAAATGAGTGGGCCTGAAAGCCAGCTGAACCCCAATTTACAAGTCACTAATTTTTCTTCCCTGTTGTGCCTATTAGTTTGAGATTCAGTACTTAGCCATAAAATATACACAACAATCTGGAACGGATTGGTGGTGGATTTTTGTCTACTTGTGTTTGGGGACAGTGTAAAGCGTATGATGTCAGTTACAAAACTCTGAAGCAGTTTGTTCAGAATCCAACCCAGCCATATCAGTTTAGGCTTTGATATTGTCAGTTATCAGCAAGCATGCCCAGTGAGGAGTGGGCATTTTCCTGTGGAAAATGTGCTATCTTCCTTGGCATGAAGTACAAAATTAAAGGTTGCCCGTTTCCACGGGGGAACTACAAACTCTATGACCCTAGTTATCAGAGAAGGTGTCTTGGAGAGATTTCAAGATACAAGATTGTCATAATCTGTCTGTCTTAAATTCCCCATGGGTTTTAAATTAGCTCATTATTTCCTGAACTAGAATGCTGTTGTTGTGATTTGATCATTACTCTTAAGCGTTTTGTCACAACTCACTGTGTGGGATGAAATGACTTTTTCATTCAAAGCCAAGTCTGGTGAGTGAGTCCTTATAGATTACATATCTACAAGTCACCACAGCTTTAGCCTCAAAGGGCTGCTGCTATGTGAGTCTTCCCGGGATGCCCCTCTCTACTCAGCTGAAGTCACTGGGTCTTCCCTCCTCAGCCACATGCTCAGAGGACTTGCCTCTGCCATTGCGCCATTGCTTCTCTATAACCTACAACCAGGTGGCATTTCAAGCTGATCTCCAGAATATATCACTTCTCTGCATTAGTCAACAGCTGTTCTGGGATACTGCTGTCACCCATCAGATATGCCTGCCTGGCCTAGCAGAGCTGAGTTACAGCTAACATTGCTTTAAAGTCAGACCCTGGCTTTGTTCTAGAAGCTTGCAGTTGTTACCCTGCCCAGATCTGGTACTTTATTGCGCCTCAGCATTTTATCTTTAAAAGGCCATCTGTGTCTTAAGTCTTCACTGTACTGGCTAACTTCGACAGGTCAAACCAAAGTGGACATAGCATTAGACACTACTAATTCCCACTGATTCCCTTTTCCTTATGCCAGGTGTTCTTTGTAACTGGAACCATGTACAGGACTGAATGGTTTAACAGTGAAGGCTGATAACAGGAAAAAATAGTATCTGGGAGGATAAATTATTCAGCATACTGGTCATTATTTTTTATCATTCCCTGTAGTGTTCCATAAAGTTTCCAAACCCTATTTTAATTGTACTCTAAAAATGTTATCGAAATAAAAATGATGTAATAATTTTTAAAAGGGCTATATGTTCCCAAAAGTGTGGTCCATGAAATACAGGTTTCCGGGAAGTTAACAAGTAGGTGTTAAGTCTAAAAAGAATGGTGTAGACCAACCAAACTAACTTTTGGCAAAAAAATTTTAAATAAATTTTGCCTATTTTCACTGTCAGTGGTAAGGCGTTCTACAAAATTTTTATAATTTAATAATGCTGATTTTTAAAAATGTTTTATAATTTGTCATTGTTTATACTGGATGCATTTCACTATCTCAGAGAGTTTTAATTTCCTGAGGAGAAAGTCACTTTTGATGAAATCTCTTTGACTGTCTGTTAAAGAACCAATGACCAGAGAATCTATATAAAGTTAGCTTTCCTGGCAACTACTTTGTGTCAAAAATACTGAACTAAGAAATCATGTGAGATCATGAGTAAAAAACTCATATGTGGCAGCAAAGACCAAAACAAAAGAAAATACCACAAAGCCATATGGGAACAACCGACATTTATCATTTAAAAAAAATTATAAACAAAAGAAATATTCTGTGATGACAGACATCTGTCTGGCATAACGAGGACTCATTTCAGAGGATGAATAAGTTTTTGAGATAGCTGCAGTAAGTCATACATTATGTACATGATATAATCATCTTTTGTGAATACGCCCATTTCTTTCTTCATTTATAGCAATTTTCCTGGATGTCAATTGCAAAAGGTCATTATTTAGACTGTACACTATGCTACTAAATTTAATTTTTAAAATGTGATTTCTTTTCTGAAAAAGTATTCATCGTATTTCATATGCCACATCAGATGTTACCCATTATTATGTCTCTGAAACTGGTTACATACTAAGGAGCTCGCCTGTGAAATTCACTTGAGTGCAAAGCACTGGAAAACAGTCATTGAGACCAGGGTGACACATGATAAGAGAATAGAAGGGTCTAGATCTAACATGATTAGTGGTACAGTGGTTAAGGGTGGGTGATATTGTGTCAGACTGCAGAATTCAGATTTCAGCTCTGCCACTTTGTGACCCTGGGCAAATGTGACCCCACAGGTGCTCCAGTTTCCTTTTCTGTGACAGCCAGCCTAACAAGACTGTTGGAAGGACTAGATAAATCAATATATTGTGTGGTCAGGATTAGACAATAATCTGTGATTCTAGACCCCACACTCATTTTCATATATCATTCTGGAATTTAAAAGAAAAATACATGTATTCATGTTCAGTGCGTATCATGGAACAAATAAGTTACTTTCTCTGAGCTCCAGTGTCCTCACATTTAAAATGGAGATGCCAATGTATATTGCTCATATACACCTTAGCATTGTTTCTGTTATTCAGGTGATAATGTGTGAGAAGGCATTGGTCATGGCTAAATCACAATGCAGTGCTTTGTTTTTAATTCTTAATGACCACCAACTAATCTACCACTCAGCAACTAGCTTATGACGAACAAACAGAGTAGCAGAGGAGAACTCAATTAAATACCCTTATCAGATAAGTTTCCTTTGAATTGGCTCAACATTTCGAAGGTTCATTTTCCTCTCTTGGAAAAGTTTCTTACATATATATATATATGTATATATATATATATATATATATATATATATACACACACACACATATATATAAATTTATTTTTTATTTGCAACTCTGTTTTATGAAAAACCAAGATATGAAAATATATTAATTTTATTTTTAATTCTTTGGATTACAAACAAAAATAATGTATTACTTGAAATGATAGATATTCAAACGCTTTTTTCGCATTTTAAGAAAATTGTGTATTGTAAATAAATAAAAATTAGAAGGTGATTAGATATGATTGAGCAGTATTAAATGGCAAAAGACCACAGGTTAGAAGAAAACAGTTATTGATAAAATTGCATCTACCTGAATATACATAGGAACATGTTGTCCAGAGAGTTTTCCTTCATTAGTGGAATAAGAGAGAAAAAGCAATGTTTTATAAACCTGCTCTAATAAACGTCCATCCAATGTACTCTGTACTTGAAACTAATAATAAAACAAAATAAAATTCTTTTAAAAAGTTCATATATAATACTGAATCATATTCGTTCAATTATTTAACATACATGTAATCTAAGAATATATGCTTAAGGATTAAGAATTTTTAAAATCATTTTTTGCTAAAATCTTAAACTCTTTAAAAATCATTGAATAAGTATTATTAGCTTATTTCATACTCAGTGAATTTAAGTAGCATATAGATGTAGTTAAATAAGTCCTTTCTGATGCTTTTAAAAATGACCATGATCATCTCCATAATAAGGAAATGAAAAGAATTACATGTGAAAATAATTAAAATTAAATAAAAACAAAAAGCTTCAAATTTCAAATTTGATTTACAACGAAACATCTATGAGTCTTTTTTAGAAAATAGAAGATTGTTACAGTTAGAAGTCCAAGCCTTCCGAAGTTTTGCCTGCCACAAATAGCCACTAACACCACAGAGAAAGCCACCTGGAGTTCGGAGTTCTTTTCTGAGACGTATAAAAGGTATTAGTGTAAATATTGAGGGGGGCTATATTCAGTTTATTTTCATTTGTAACCAAGAAAATTATTTCTCATTTATTTACTCAGGGATCATTTGTGCTCTCACCATGTGCAAGAAATACAGAGATGAAAAAGATGAAATAGCACTAGTTTTTAAGGAATATAGTATTAAAAGGGGGAGAGATTTGAAGGATGAACAGGAAGAGAAGAGGAGACAAATGTCTTCAAGAAAAAGGAGTAACATGTAAGATCTAACAATTAGAGAGGTGTGGTATACTTTAGGAACATCAAAGACACAGGTATGACTCAACATTGGGTTTTGCGAGAAGCAGGCGGCAAACATGGCTTGATATAAACTGTATTAAGGGGTTTGGTTTTATCTTTCCCTCATCCACTTACTTACTTATGTATGTATATATGGATGTATGTGTGCATAATATACATATGTTCATTAGAAAGATAGAAAATAAAAAATAAAAATAAAAAATGTAAAGTACAAATAACATTTAAAATTTTCCCATGGCTCTATACACACATACTGGATTTCACTTGTGTATTATATACATAGTGTTTATTACATGTGCATATATTTTACAGAAATGAAATTAAACTGTTCACTGTGTTTTGCAACAGTTTTTTAATGCTGATAATATATCATGAATACAATGGAAGGCTTTTAATGGTGATGAGGGTGAGAGGGGATATTGCAATATAATTAAGATTTGCGTATTAATAATCATACAGAAGCCAGACTGCTAACTCTGGAGGCAGGACAGTGGGTTATGATACTGTTACAGTTATTCAAGGGGAAGGCATTGAGAGTGTGAGTTAGGATGGTGGAGAAGAGGCCAGAATATAAGAGATACGTAGGAGGAATTTAAAAGCGGTGAAAGAGAGATAAAAGAAATTGGGTAACTTTGGGACATCTTTGGGCTACCAGATGGACAAATGAGAAGGGAGAGGATGTTTCATGAAGCGATGCGGAGAAAGAAGTGTTCATTTTAGTTATCGAGCTCTAAGTGCTTGTGGAATACGCAGGCAAACGACCCGATGAGCAGTGGGAAAAAATGCTTAAATGTAGAATAATTAAGAGAGGACAACTACTGTAAAACGTATCAGAATAGTATTTCTCAGAATCAGAGTAGTGTTCCTTCGACTACGCACTCACTGGGGGTTATGAGAGGTCGCACAAGCCCCGCCTCGTGATGATATTCCATCTTTCTGGAATGATGATGCTCCACTATTGCTTCCTCAACTTTGTGTTCGTCCTTGCTTTCAAAAAATTGCTTCACCGGTGGATATGAGCTTAGATACAATTTTTTTTTTGGCATAATAACCAAAATCCTTCACATTTAAGATCAATCTCTCTCATTTGAGTGCCTCTCCCCCTAATAATTCGCTTCATTATCCTCTGTTCCAGTCACACAGATCTAGATGGCGTTTCCCCATGCTGTCACCCTAGGACACTTGGGGACCACACAAAATCGTTACCTCTTGTGAGAAATCTTTTTTTGGGGGGGGGCTCCCATTCCCATTCCTGATCCGAAGAGTTTTTTTTCTCTCTTTGCTATAATGTCACAACAGAACACCTTTATCAGACATATCATATTCTGTTGTAACTACTTGTGTTTTAGGTAGGTATATCTTCCTCAGATATACAGATTGTTCAATCGATCGATCTATCATCTATCTATCATCCATCTATCTGTCTGTCTGTCTATCTATCTTCTTTGTGTATATTTTTGCTCATGATCTAGACAACCTAGGTAACAAAAACACAGATAATAACCTAGGTAACAAAAACACAGACAATAATGTGCTAAATAAATTTGGGTTTTATGTCACTTTTGCCTTTGTTCAATATATGATATGTATCATGCCATATATTTAATCAACACTAAGTATCAATTCAATTCTCTCCCAGCTTCTTGGAATTTAATAATATCCCCCTTGGAAATAAGAAAATCTGAAATTAGCACTGTTGGAGAAAAGAAGCAGTGTCTCCCAGTGATGTATATAAATTAATGGAGCACTTTCTTGTGCTAGTTTTTGTCAATGTGTCTGAAAACTGGGCTGATTTAACTTTTTCACTTTAATGTGAAATGCTGTAACTAATGCCAGTGTTGATGCGGGTATGGGGAAACAGGCACATTCATATATTGTTTATTTGGCAAAGTAATTTGGAAGGGTATATTACAGCTTAATATTCTTATTTATTTTCAGCTATTAATTCCACTTTTAGGAATCTTTGATACAGAAATAAGAGTGCAGGTATGTAAAGATTTATATGTAAAAGACTGATAGGTATAAGAATATTAATGATAGCAAGGCATAAGAAAACATCTGAATGTCTATCAATAACAAACTAAATAAGCTAAAATAGCACATTCACATGATGAAATATCACATGGCCTTTAAAAAGATGGATGTAAGTCTGTACCTACTAATCTGAAAAGATGTACAGAAGGTTGGGGAAAAACAAAAGTTCTGACCTCTACCATAGCACAGTTTCACTTATTTATTCATTTAAAAATACTTACATATGCAGATATGAGTATAGATATGTCAGTATCAATGCGGTCAAAATCTGGAAGGATTGCTCCCCTGTTTCATTACTATCAGAGCCTAAGAGTGGGCAAGTAGGATCAGATGAATAAAGAGCAGATTTTCACCAGCTAAGTTTTCGTAATTTTTTTCTTCAGTTATACTCAGTATTTTTTCAGTCAACAAGAAAAAATAATTAAAAGAATAAAGCAAATTGGTATGTATTGATTTATAAAAATATCCATAATATTGCAAGTGAAGAATGTATGTTGCAAACAAAAGTTTATATTGAATTGTCTCAATTTTTGGTAAATATATAGAATAGTTAAAAGGTCAGATGTGTATATGCCAGATCGTGATGTATGAGGCCAGATTAGAAGGAACGTCCATTATTTGTTATATACATTTCGTATCGTTTGGAATAAAACCAATGAAAATAGTAAAACAAATCATGGTTTGTTTTACATCTTCGATATTTTCTTTATTTTCATTTTTATTTTAATTACAGTTAACACTGAATATTATATTAGTTTCTGGTGTACAGTATACTAGCTAGAAATTTATGCAACTTATAAAGCGATCCCCCCAATAAATCTAGTACCCATCTAGTACCATTCATAGTTATTACAGTATTACTGACTATATTCCCTATGCTGTACTTTATGTTCCCTTAACTATTCTATAACTGCCAATTTCTAGATATATTCTTTAAAAGTCCTGTGCAAATTAAAATTTAGTAAGGAAAAATTATATTTTAATTAGATCAGTAGAGTTTTCAATTATGTAAAATATTCTTCTGTGAAGTGAATATAATTTTTTGTGATATTAATTTTCATGACTCCCGGCTGCCCGTTTTAGCCTATTTAAAGCTTGTCCTTCAGAGAAGCAGAAGTCAAATGTTCTTAATTATCTTTAAAACTTAAGAGAAAATAATGTCATTATTTTGCTTTTATTAGCCCTCCCAGGGAAAGCTTCACACTCCACTTCTATGTATTCAGTCCCTCTTTTTCTTTTTAAGCAAGAGATCTGTCTTTGGCAGTCTATGCCCTTTTCGCATTGATATGTAGTAGTAGTAGTACCCCCATCCATGTAGTAGTACCCCCATCCATGTAGTAGTACCCCCATCCATGTGGGTTATGTTCCGATTTTCGCAATAGATGCCCGAAACTTCAGATAGTACCAAACCTTATATATCTGTTTTTTTCCTATACGTGTGTACCTATGATAAAGTTTAATTTATAAATTAGGCACAGTAAGAGATTAACAACAGTAACAATAAAACAGAACGATTATAACAATACACTGTAATAAAAGTCATGTGAATGTTTTGGGGGCTATGTTATGAGGTTAAACAAGGGTTAGCTGAATACAAGCACTGTGGCACCTTGACAGTTGATCTGATAACCAAGGGGGCTACTGCATGTCTAACGGGTGGGGCAGGTACACAGCGTGGAGACGCTGGGCAAAGGGATGATTCACGCCCCGGGCGGGACACGGCTACTCAGAATGACACATGATTTAAAACTTATAAATTGTTTATTTCTGGAATTTTCCATTTCATATTTTCAGGCTGTGACTATCTGCGGGTAACTAAAACCACAGAAAGCAAAACCGCGGATAAGTGGGAGACTACTATAGTTTCCATTTCAAGAAGGAAAAAGGAAGGTACTGTTGCCTATACTTACACACAGGGAACAGACGACTGGATTTGCCCCAGTTAAACAATCCCGAGACAGCGGCTGTCCCGTTCATTTTCCTTTCAGAGGAATGAGCTTTCCTTTCTTGTGGATGTTAAGGCCTATATTTGGTCCCAGATCCACTTTTATCAGCCTGGTTAAGGCAGTAAACTAATTAGCTGAGTAACTTCAGCTTTCTACTTGCTTCCAACCCACTTATTAAATAAAGAGCCTTTTAGTGTCTGTACAGGTCACAATGTATTATGCATTCAAAGTGAACAAAGCGTGAGCTGGAATCCAGTGTACTCTTGTGAATGCTTTTGAGAGATTTAAGAAAAGTACTCAAATGAATAGTTTAAATTTTATTTCTTTATATAAAATCATATACAACTCCAATCTCCAGCTCAGGACTACTAAAAAAAAAGAAAATTCTCTCAGTCTTCATTGGAGATCAGTTTTTAGAAAATAAAAATAAAAACCACAATACCAGAAACCACTGAAAGTGTTAAGGAAAGATTATATCTAAAAATACCTGAAATATAGGCTTTCCTACATATCAGTCAAAAAGTAACCAGAAAATCTTTTTGCAGTGTGAAAAGTGAACAAAGATTTCAGAATTACTTACAGGGTGAAAAATAAAAGAGGGATAAAATAATTACTTAACTCCAAATGGTAGTGTTGTGTCATTGACAGATAGGTGGGATTTATAAAATCCCAAGTTGCACAAATTTATATAATTTTTCTATTTCTGATTTATAAAAGACCATGTTTCCAACAGTCTCATAAAACTTGGGAAGACGTTTTATGCTTTATAACATATACGAACTTGAGAGGAAAACTCCTCAAAAAAAGAAAAAATTGTAATAATTATTATACCGATTAATAGATACAGCCATGTAGTTTTCTCAGTATTTAAATTCATCTAAAATCTTCATCAACAAAATAAACTTTGCCAGAGTGGCTAGCCTTTTCTTGAATTAATAATGAAAAGAAACCGCGTCCCAGAAAAGAAAACCAATGTTTTATGGAGGTGGCCTGCAGCCCCTATTTGAATCATCAAGATTAGGCAATGACCATTTTTTTGGTTATATTTATCTGACCATTTTCTGTAGGAAAGAAACATTAATAGCTATATAAAGCTTCAACACATGTTGCACAGAAAGGACTATATAATCTGCTATTATTTCTGCCTGTAAATGACTACATGTCTAGCACTAGCCTGGGGCAGAATTGGCTGCCAGGAAACTTGACCTGCATCATGGGCTTAATGAAGCTGTAACTTTGTTTATAATTCTTTCCACTTTGAACTAGTATTGTATCCAAGGGAAATGAGATAATGTGCCTCTCCTTTTTAGATCATCTGGATTACTGACCAGTCCTCTGTGAAGGAACAAGCAACACAATCTGGACACTGTTCGGGTACTGCGACCTGCTCTGCCCATCCCTCTGGAGGACCAATCAGATCTGCCTCAGGTCGGGCACCTGCAGGTCTTCACCCGCAGGAGCAGAGTCTGAGATCTGGCTCCCTGGATGTGTGCTGACTGGCAGACTTTGAAATATAACGGTATAGAATTTCCTTCTGCCTTTTCCCAGATGATGGTGAACAAGGCTGGGCCTATCCAACACTTATAGTTTAGAGACGTTTTCCTTCAGTGTCTCCAGCCTTTTTCTGATACTTTTTTTCATTCATGGGCGTTGAATCTGTAAACCTATTATGGCTTACAGATACTTTTAGGCTTCTGATCTGCTGAGTGTCTAAGTCACCACAACAAGAAAGCAAAGGCTATTACTAATTTTGTTACCTAAACTGTACATGAATTTCAGTTTGTCTTTTAAGCCCCTCAGGTTTAAAACTGAGATATTATTAAGTAAGTGAAAGAAATTTTTAGAGTGGGGATTTATTTTCCTGTGAGTGTCCTGGAATGTTGGGTGTTTGAAGAAGTATAGACTACGGTGACTCTCTCCTTTCTGCGCCCCTCCCTGAGAGAGGGGAATGGGGCCGGAATGCTAATGGGTGCAAATGTGGGAGCTCTGATGGGGTGTGGGATGTTGTGGCATTTTTGACCCCATGTAGTGACACCTCTAAGACCTGGGGCCAGCGTTGTCACATATTCCCAACCAGCAACAGCTCCCACATTTTTCCTTTCACTTTTTCCTCTCCTCTCTCTTCTTCTATTCTTCTGTCCTTGGACATCCAAATATGACCTCTGGATGATACGGAATGGTCTACTGGCAGAGTGGAAGCCATGCTGCAGGGGGCTTAGCTGTTGACAGAGAAGGAGGCAGAAAGGTGGTAAAATGCACCCACCAGGAGTCGCAAGGATACAAAATTATTTTTAAATGTGGGGGTGACTTGCATGTTTGCTGACAGAGAGAAAAGAGTTTGTAGAAAAGATGAGTTTGAAGAATAACTGATTGATGGAGGAAGGCTTCCAGGAGATAAGAGGTAATGAGGTTTGAAGGAAGTGGAGACGTTAGTCCTTGAGAGAGGAGAAATCTGTGAAAGCATAGAAGAATTTGGAGAAATTGTGGGTTCATACCAGCTGACTTTGATATTGTTAATGATCTGTTACAGCATAGGGATGAAAAGTTAAGAAGAGTAAAAAAGATGTGGAATGGATGGATTATGTCCTTTGGTGGTGGGCCAGGTGTGTCATCTTTATTTACGATGGTTTGCACTTCAGCATATCTTAAAATAGGAGCAACTGGTTTCAGAAATTAACAAAAGCCTAAACCTGAAGGAGGAAATAATTCTAGAAAAAAAAGCAATTCCAATGTTTTATATCAAGCATGTTTTGTATCAAGCATGTTTTGAATACATAAGCCTTTCTAGAAGTATTTTGGAAAAGGTATCAGAAGACCTGGATTATAGCACCAACTCAGCTACTTAATAGCTTTGCTCTCTTTGGCAAGATCTTTAATTATTTCCAAATCAGGTTCTCTATTTACAAAATAGATATCCATTAAATCACTCAATAAATATTTACCAACTGACCACTACATGCCAGGAGCTCTGTCAGGGATTGTAGGCACAATAGTAAACAAAATACTCTCTGTCCTCAAGTTTCTATCAGTCCAGTGGCTCTTTACTCTGCTTCTTTTACTAAGAGGATCAAAAAATATAATACATCAGAATGTGTTTTAATAATTTTGGAGCCCAACTATAGAAAAAAATCTGTAGAAAAGTACTTTTTTTTCTTGAAACAATTATCCTGTTGTGATCACGATCATAGCAATGACTACACTTTCTGGAAAGAAGACTTTACCTCCAAAAGATTCCCTATGGCTCTTGCAGTTTTAGACCACCTCCCCGCATGGCTTCCCAGCCAGGCATGGCAGCCACTGTCTCTTACTGGGAAGCAGGGAGCATGGCTTTACACTGGGCTCATGATATCTTTGCCACTTCTTCAGGTCTCCAATGACTGGTTGCCCTATTCCTGTGGCTGGCTTCTCTGAAGACATCGGTGCTAATTCTAGCAGGGGCACAACACAGAGCTGTCCCAGCAGCCAAGTGTAAACCAGAAGAGTTCTTTGATCTTCAGCCTGGTGCATTCTTTGGGTGGTCAAAACTTTGGAAGGACAAGCTAAAAGAATATGTCTGGTGGTTGGAAGCCAGGTCAGAGGTAATGTTTTGTAGAGGGTTTCTGGGAGTAGAATTAAGAAAATTGCCTTTTCTTTTTGATGTCTAAGTCTAGAATAGAAAAAAAGTATTCCCTGAAATGTGTCCAAGAGTTCTGGGAAAGTCTATCATTACAGCTATGGCCATCGTTTTAATTTCTTTATACTACACCCAACTTTCTTTAGCATGCTCAATCCTGCTCCATGTTTCCATTTTATCTAACATTCAAACATTGTCATCAGTGGGAGAAGGCAATCTTTCTCTTCTTTTGTGTTCAGGCTAAGGAGGAAGTCCATTTCTAAAACCAGGATTTTTCAGACAAGACAAAATATAGGCTGCAGATGAGGTTAGAGCAAAGATAGGGAAGAAGACGAAGCTGAGATTGCTTTACTTCTTGCTTTCTGTCTTCCTCTGTGAAGGGCTGTATCTATAAGTGAATCCAGAAATTAGATTCCCAGAGCTTACCGGATAGGAGACTAGGCCAATCATTCTACATCTAGGTGTGAGAAAAGCAGCAAAAAGCTGTGAAGAAGGCAATTTCCTGGGCATTTATCTCTAAATAATTCATTTCAGTAAATCATGTGATCTTTGGGGTATCTGGATAGAAAAATATACTTTCCAGAGCTTCTTCCCCAAGGTCTGGTTCCTGACCTTCCCATTTGACACATACTCCCTTCTTGCCTCTGGTCTCATTTTCTCAGAAACCCAAAGATCCAGTCTGGTAAAGGCAGAAACTCCCATGTGTGTTACATTGAAGGAAGGTTTGTTTGCTAAATTTTGGCTCACGGTTCCCTGCCTTGCCTTGTTTAATGTTCTCCCTACTGCTTTCCTTGTCCTCTCCCGTTCTCTGATTTGCCTTGAATGTGAGTGACTATTCTGCTGTAAACCACCCTGACATTAATTGCCTGAGAGAAGCTCTTTGCTGTCACTGTCATTTCCTCATTAACTTCAGCCTGGTGGTGTCATTTGTTTCTCTTCTTGGGCTTATCAAGTTCATTTCTCTTTAAGTGTTCTACTCTGCATTAGTTTCTATCAAACTTTCTATTTAATTCAGTCTCACAAATATTTACTGATAATTAGTCCAGTGGGATCAAGTTGTGAATGACTCTCTTTTTTTCCCCCTAAGGAACTTTAAAAATGTTTAGGGAAGACAGCCAAGTGCAGAATGAACCAAATGTTGCAACAGAGATTGTGTCAGAGGCACTGGAGAAGAATTAACTGAAGGTACACCCACATCCCCATAAGGGCTTCCCAGGACCTATTCATTTCACCTCTTTCTGATTTCCAAATTCCTACATCACTTACTCTGGGCTTAAATCAGCATTTTCTATAGTATGTTATTCATAACACTAGACTCAAGAGATGTTCTGTGAAAAAAACAATTTCATGATTAAGAATAGGAAATATTATACACGCATTCTCTTCTCAAAAATCCACAATATACATCGGCACATGTGAAGTTTTCACCAGCAGAGGAGCAGAAGAAAATTTATTTAACCCAAAATATTCCAATCCTGTGTAATCACACACTTTTGGCATAACACCTTATAAGGAGAGGTGGTGCTTCTCCAAACACAATGTTGGGAACATCATCCTTATTGATTCATTAAATAATAAATATGAAAATGTCATGGAAGTCCTGCATCATTTGCAAGATTTTACTTTTGTCACCATGTAAAAAGACTATTCATACTAGTTAGATTTTTAAATGCCTAGAATTCTGCTGTACAATATGGTGGCCACCAGCCACATGTAGCTCAAGCTGAGATACATTGTAAGTACAAAATACATGTCAGATTTGAAAAACAATATAAAAATGTAAAATATATTATTAATAATTTTATATTGATTATGTAGTAAAATAATTGGGGTATATTTGGTTTAAAGATATTATTAAATTAACCTGGCCTGTTTTTTAATCTCAATAAAATATAATGGTTAAAAAATGAGCAAAGTAACAATTGGTAAATACAATTTACCATGACCAAAAAATAAATAAACACCAACACACAATAGAAAAATACTTTAAGATAAAAACAAGTGGCATTTCAATTATTTTGCTGACATTTTATGAGAATATGCTGTCTCCTTTCCCTTTAAATTAAAATTAGGTTAAAAAAATTAGCTTCACTTCTTTCTTTTCACTTTTTTTTAATGTGGCTATTAGGAAATTTAAAATTATATTTGTGGATCACATTATCTTTGTACTGGATAGCATTGGTCTAGAAAATAGGAATTTTATTTCTCTTATATTTTGTAACCATTCTGATGTCATTTCGGTAAATTTCAATAGTTCTTAGGTATTCATAGACTGTAGAGTTATTGCCTAATATTGAATCTATATTTACTGAATGCATGACCACTGTTTCTTATAACCCAGATTCCTAATCCATAGTGAGTAAGGGAAAAAACAGGTTAAAATCTTAACTATTACTACACTCTAATCTTAACTATTACCTTCAGGAGAATCTTCGCAGATGTGTACTGAACACTGAAGGTCCATGTAATAAAGCTAAAAAAATAACTGATTTAGATCATGTTTTCAGTTACTGATAAAAATGAAACAAAATAAAATCACACACTTTGATGAGTCATGCCACATCTGTAATATAACTATGGCAGTGGATGGTATCTTGTAACTACCTGTATGTATAGCAAGGTAGAGAGTTTGAGGTAGCTGTATTTCACCAGAGCGTAGAGAAACAGCCTCTGGCCCAGTGAATTCCAGAAAATGGTGAGAAGGCAGCCTTGATGGCCACTGATGTGACAGTTGCATCAAGAGAAAAAAAGTGGGTTTGGGCAGTGCTCTCCAAGGCATGAGTCAGAGTAAAAAAATAGAAAAACAACACCATGGAAAATAAACGACAGATGCTTTCAATCAGACAAAAGTGTGCCTGCTCCACTCACACTCACCATCCGAGACGAATTATAATGGAAATGAATCTGATATACACATCTTTCATGAAGAAGCATAGCCCATACACAA
Organism: Pteropus vampyrus; assembly: GCF_000151845.1. Lineage (NCBI taxonomy): Eukaryota > Metazoa > Chordata > Mammalia > Chiroptera > Pteropodidae > Pteropus > Pteropus vampyrus. The sequence continues at coordinate 2,682,712 of NW_011888814.1, read as the reverse complement.
GAAACCATACTGAATATATCTATCAAAAATGAGCTTTCATGTAAGAAGCTACAGATAACCATCAAAATCTTGTATACCCACGACATTTGGGAGTTTACATATAAAAAATAAGGCTTCTTATTTTGTTGGCCCGTCCTATAGGGTCTTTTGAGATTTTCTAGTTTATAGTTGTCAAGATGTAGGGTATTAAGGGATTTTTCTCCTTAAATAATAAAATACTCTGTTGGAACCAGCTTGTCTTTTACATAACTGCTATCCCCAAACATTATTTTCTAAATTTTTTAAATTCTAATTTTTAAAATTACAGTTAACAATCAATATTATTTTATATTAGTTTCAAGTGTACAGAATAGCAGTTAGATATTTGTATAATTTTACAAAGTGATCCCCCCGATAAATCTAGTACCCACCTAGCATCATACATTGTTATTACAATATTATTGACTATATTCCTTATGCTGTACTTTACGTCCCCATGACTATTTTGTAACTACCAATTTGTACTTCTTAATCCCTTCACCTTTTCCACTCAGTTCCCCCATCCCATCCTTCTATCTGGAAATCCATCAGTTTGTTCTCTGTATCTGTGTCTGTTTCTGTTTGGTTTATTTATTTTGTTCTTTACATTCCACCTATAACTTAATCATATGGTATTTGTTTAACTCTGTCTGACTTATTTAACTTAGCATAATACCCTCTTGGTCCATCCATATTGTCCCAAATGGTAAGATTTCATTCATTTTTATGGCTGAGTAATATTCCATTGTATAGATGTACCATTTCTTTATCCAGTCATCTATTAATAGGCACTTAGGTTGCTTCCATATCTTGGCTATTATAAATAATGCTGCAATGAACGTAGGGGTGTATATATTTTTTTGAATTAGTGTTTTGGATTTCTTTCTATAAATACCAAGAAGTGGAATTGCTGGGTCATAAGGTAGTTCTATTTTTAATATACTGAGGAACCTCCAAACCCTTTTCCACAGTTGCTGCATAAATTTGCAATCCCAACAGTGCATGAGGTTTCCCTCTGCTCAACATCCTCGCCAGCACTTGTTTGTTGATTTATTGATAACAGCCATTCTGACAGGTGTGATGTGAGACCTCAGTGTGGTTTTCATTTGCATTTCTCTAATTAGGGATATTGAGCATCTTTTCATATGTCTATTGGTGATCCGTATGTCCTCTTTGAAGCAATATCTATTCAAATCCTCTGCCCATTTTTTAAAAATTGATTGTATTTTTGGTGTTGAGTTATATGAGTCCCTTATATACTTTGGATATTAACCCCTTAATTGATGTATCATTGGTGAATATCTTCACCCATTCAGTGAATTGTCTTTTTGTTTTGTTGATGGTTTTCTTTGCTGTGCACAAACTTTTTAGTTTGATATAGTCCCATTTATTTTTTTCTTTCATTTCCCTTGCCCGTGAGAGAGTTTACTGCTTATATATTCTTCTAGGAGTTTTATGGTTTCAGGTCTTATATTTAACTCTTTAATCCATTTTGAGTTTATTCTTGTACATGGTGTAAGAAAGTGGTCTAGTTTCATTTTTTTTGCATATATCTGTCCCGTTACCCCAACACCATTTATTGAAGAGAATGTCTTTACTCCATTGTGTATTCTTGGCTCCTTTGTCATAGATTAATTGACCAAACAGGGCATGGGTTTATTTCTAGGTTCTGTATTCTGTTCCATCAATCAGTGTGTCTGTTTTTATGGCAGGACCATGCTGTTTTGATTACTATAGACTTGTAGTATAGTTTGATATCAGGTAGCATGAGACCTCCAACTTTGTACTTCTTTCTCAAGATTGCCATGGTTATTCAGGGTCTTTTGTGGCTCCGTATAAATTTAAGGATTATTTGTTTGAGTTCTGTGGACAATGCCATTGGTATTTTTATAGGGATTACATTAAATCTAGATTGCCTTGAGTAGTATGGCCATTTTAACAATTTTTATTCTTCCCATCCATGAGCATAGTATATGCTTCCATTTATTTGTATCTTCTTCAGTTTCTTTCTTCAACATCATATAGTTTTCTGAGTACAGGTCTTTTATCTCTTTGGTTAAATTTATTTCAAGATTTTTTTAATGTGATTATAAATAAGATTATATTCTTAATTTCTCTTTCTGATAGTTCGTTGTCAGTGTATAAAAATACAACTGATTTCTGAATATTGACTTTGTATCCCACAACTTTAATGAATTCATTTTGTCAGCTCTAATAGTTTTTGAAATCTTTAGGGTTCTCTATATATAATACCACATCATCTGCAAATAATGACTTTTTTACTTTTTAATTTTACTTTTTCTTTTCCAATTTGGATGCCTTTTATTTCTTTTTCTTATCTGATTGTTGTGGCCAGGATTTCCAATACTATGCTGAATAAAAATGGTAAAAGTGGACATCCTTGTCTTGTTCTTGATCTTAAGGAAATGCTTTTAGCTTTATCCTTTTGAGTTTGATGTTAGCTGTAGGTTTGTCATATATGGCCTTTCTTATGTTCCTTCTATTCTCATTTTGCTGAGAGTTGTTTTCTTTCTCTTTTTTTTATATCATAAACAGATGCTAGACTTTGTCAAATGCTTTTTCTGCATCTATTGATATGATCATATGATTTTTATTCTTCATTTTGTTTATGTGGTGTATCACGTTTATTGATTTGAGGACATTGAACCAACCTTGTATCCTAGGAATAAATCTCCTTTCACTGTAGTGTATGATCTTTTTAATGTATTGCTAAATTCAGTTTGTTAATATTTCGTTGAGGAATTTTGTATCTTTGTTCGTTAGAGATATTGACCTATAATTTTCTTTTTTGTAATGCCTTTGTCTGGTTCTAGAATCAGAGTAATGGTGGTTTCGTAAAATGTGCTTTGACTGATTATGGAATCAGGGTAATGGTGGCCTTATAAAATGAGCCTTATATCCTTTTGAATATTTTCAGACATCTTGAGAAGGAGAGGTATTAATTCTTCTTTGTATGTTTGGTAAAATTCATTTGTGAAGCCATCCAGTCCAGGACTTTTGTTTGTTGGTAGTTTTTTGATTACTAATTTGATTTTGTTAGTAGTAATTGGTCTATTCAGATTTTCTGTTTCTTCTTGATTCAGTTTTAGAAGATTGCATGTTTCTAAGAATTTTTCCCTTTCTTTCATATTGTTGAATTTATTGGCATATAATTGTTTGTAGTATTTTCTTATAATCCTTTGTATTTCTGTGGCATCAGTTGTCACTCTCCCCTTTCATTTCTGATTTCATTTATTTGGGTCCTCTCTCTTTTTTTTCTTGATGAGTCTGGTTACAAGTTTATCAATTTTGTTTATCTTTTCAAAGAACCAGTTCATGATTTCATTGATCTTTCGTATAATTTTTTTAGAATCTATTTTGTTTATTTCCACTTGGATCTTTATTATTTCTTTCTTTCTACTCGCTTTGGGTTTTGTTTACTGTTCTTTTTCTAAAATGTTTACTTGAGATTTTCTTGTATTATAAGGTAGGTCTGTCTTGCTATGAATTTCTCTCTTAGGATTGCTTTTGCTGTGTCCCATAGATTTTGAGTAGTTGTGTTTTCATTTCCATTTGTCTCTAGGTGTCTTTTGATTTCTTCCTTGGTCTCATTGTTAATCCATTCATTGTTTAGTAGGATGTTATTTAGTCTCCATGTGTTTGTGTGTTTTTCAGTTTTTTTCTAGTTTCATATCATTGTGATCAGAGAAGATGCTTGATATGATTTCAATTGTCTTAAATTTATTTATTTGTCCTTTGATTCTAAATGATAGCATTGCTGGGTAAAGTTATCTTGGTTGTAGGTTCTTGCTTTTCATTATTTTGAATATTTTATGACAATCCCTTCTGGCCTGCAAACTTTATGTTGAGAAATCATCTGACAGTCTTATGGGAGCTCCCTTGTAGATAACTTACTGCTTTTCTCTTGCCGATGTTTATTAGTTTGGGCCTCTTTGGATTCATATTGTTTGGGACTCTCTGCACTTCCTGAGCTTATACGTCCATTTCCTTTGCCGGGTTAGGAAAATTTTTAATCATTATTTCTTTAAACAGGTTCTCAATCCTTTGTCTTCTTCTGTTACCCTTATGATGCAGATGTTGGTATGTTTGATGTCCCAGAAGTCTCTTAAACTATTCTCGTTTTCTTTAATTTTATTTTCCTTTTTGATGTTTCAAGTGAGTGTTTTTTCTGCCTTGTCTTCCAAATCACTGATTTGATCCTCCGTTTCATCTAATTTGATGTTGTTTCCTTCTAGTCTAGTCTTCATTTTAGTTATTGTATTCTTCATTTCTGACTGGTTCTTTTTTATGGTTTCTATGTCCTTTTTTCATGCTTACTATCTGTTAAATTCACTAAATTCCTTGAGCATCCTTATAACCAGCGTTTTGATCCTGTATCTGGTAGATTCTTTGCCTCTATTTTCTTTAATTCTTTTTCTGGTGTTTCCTCCTGTTCTTTCATTTGGGACTTGGTTTTTGTCTTCTCATCTGGCTGCCTCCCTGTGTTTGTTCCTATGTATTATGTAGATCTGTTACATCTCCCAGTCTTGGCAGGGTGGCCTCATGTAGTAGGTGTCCTGTGGGTCCCAGTGGTGCAGTCTCCCTGATTACCTGTTTTTGGTGTTCCAGGAGTGTCTGCCCTCCTGTTGTAGTTGAGCCTTGATTTCTGTTGGCATATCAATGGGTGAAACTGATCATCAGGTTGACTGGCTATGAGGATTGGCCATTAGCACAACAAATGAGCTGTAGTACCTGGGTTGATCCCCAGAGAGTGAGATTCACTGCTGCAGGCTCTGGTGCCTGCTGAAACCATCCTTTG
>NW_011888814.1:2673224-2676845 GCF_000151845.1 Pteropus vampyrus | reverse complement strand
CTTCTTTATATCCTTAGTTATAGGACTTCTGTTCAGGTAGTCTTCAGATGGTTCTCCAGGTTGATTGTCCTATAATTTAGTTGTAATTTTAATGTGATCATGGGAGGAGGTGAGCATAGCGTTTACTTTTTCCTCCATCTTGACCAGAACTCCAGATGAATTTCTATTCAGTGTTTTTTTAGTGGTTACCCTCAGCATGGTTTGACTCATGTCATCAAGTTGTCTTCAGTTGTTTCCAATCTATAAATCATTTCCTAAATATGCATATGTGCTTCTCTTCTCTAAATTGTAATCTTATTTTAAACAAGTTGTATCAGTATTTCCCCATTGCAATGCAACTACATTGTTATTCAATTAAACTTTGAAATGCATTTCTGAACATATACCCCCAATATTAAAAATCCATCAATGATTTCCCATTGCCCTTAAACCGAGCCACATTCTCTAGCCTGACCTTTAAGATTTTAACAATTTGGTCCAATCTACTACTCTTGCCCTTTCACTCATGATCAACTTTATATCCACAATCTAGGTAATTTGGGCAGCTTACTTCCCTACTCCTGTGGCCCGGCAGGCCCAGCTTTCAACTTTGCACATCCAGGTCACACTCAACCTCCACGTTCTGCCTAGTTCCACGGTTCTCTAACACCTGGGACTCTCTATCCTCTGGGTCCCCTCACCACTTTTCTAAGCATTCTGCTCCCCCACCCCTAAACACACACACACACACACACACACACACACACACACACACACACACACTAATGTAAACAATTCTTCCTCCCAGATTAAATCCTGACTCTGCCAATTACTAGCTGTGTGCCCTTAGCTATTACTTAACCTCACTGTGCCTCATTTTCCTCAAAGATAAAAGTTAGCATAATAATTGCATATAATTCATAGGGTTGTTGTGAGGAATAAATAAATTTATGCAAAGTGCTTAGAACAGTACTTGATACATAATATGCCTTTGGTAGATGATCTGCTATTTAGCAAGGTATTAGTGGTAGTTTTATCATTTTTGTATGCCTGACAGCATTTCATGCAGTCTCATACATTATACATGATCAAAAAAATTTATAAAATAGAAGAAATAAATGAACATAAAGCAAGAAATTTTAAGGTGAGAATCAATGCACTATTTTGTTATTACATTAAAAAAACTGCTTTGGGGATTCACTTTTTAAAAAGTCAGTATTTCTTAGAATATAAATTATAATTTTTTAAAATAGGAAGGACAAAAATAAAAACAAACCCCTATTGTTGGCAATTTGTGGATTAACTACTTTTTTAAAATGCATATTTTAGCATACAAGTCTGGAAAAGCAAACATTTATCTTAATTTATATTTGATATGCTTAAACTGCAATAAACATGCAAAATGAAAACTGAGTTCAATTAAGGCTGAATGACAACTGAATGGAGTTTTCTTTTAACTTTCTAGATTGCTTCCATGCCCGTTGTCTCATTAAAGCTTTCTCGTTCTAATGAGCTACACTTTTAGAAAAGGGGTTTAAAACTTTAAAAAAAGGTGTGATATACAATGTGGCCACATCTATTCTTGTGGCCATGTCTATTCTTTCTATCGGTGTACAGTAGGACGGGGACCAGAGTACCGTTCTTCAGCCTTTGAAAATCTGTGCGTTTTGCAGAGGAGAGCTGCCATCTTTCAGTTACAGTACTTTTCCCTGCTGTCTTATAACTCTGTCCTCACTAAATTTAACATGTCCCCAGACTCCTAATTAATTCTCATAGCTGGGAGACAAGACTAGCCCTCCAAATCTATTTTACTAAAATACCTGCAAATATGTCCTATACTAATTTATTTTCTCTACTATAATGGTCTCTAACTAAGTTCTAATAGATTTTGCCACATAGTTGCTGCCTTAATCAGAGAAGAGAATTTTATAGGTTTATTAATCGTGCTCTTTTTCAAAAGCTACTGATTAAACATTTGCCTTATGGTTGCAAGCAGCCAGAAAGTACAATGGATGCTGCTCATTTACCAAGAAGCAGTCTGCAGGAAGCTGTCGCACAAGTCCCACAACAGACTGTATATAACTAGTGCCAATTGAGCAGACTGAAGTTTCAATTCTCCCCAGTTCTCAGCAACAGATTGCTCACAGCAATCTTCTGCCCACCATCTTGTTCATCAGGACTATTCCAGCAGGCTATAGCAAAATTCCTCCCCAATCCCTACATCCCAAAGCAACTAAATTATGTCTGAAAACTGAATGACAGGCTTGGCAAATGAATGTATTCTACCACGAGACAGTGCTTACAACAAAGTTTGCTTTGGCCTACTCAACCAGCAGACCCACTAAACACCATCTCCCCCTGCCTTCTAGGAAAGCGGCAATTTAAGCTGCACAGTCACTTTACGTGCTACATTCATGGCACCAAAACAACTGCCAAACAACACAACGAGGCTTCCTGTACTCCAGAAAACCCCTACTTCTCCACAATTTATAGTGCATTCATGAGAACACACCAACCAAGACCAACACCAACAAGTCTGAGGTTTTGTTAGAAGTCAAGTCACCAGAAATCAGCAGTGAGTAGTGTTTTCGAAAGAAAAACAACCTTACATTTATATATTTGTTTTATGAAGAAGATAAATATTTTCTTTAAAATTCATAGCTGTCTGGATATCCTTCAAGTTTCTTAAATACATATGCAAATTTTCCTGTCCTTTTAGTGGTCATTACCAAGGTGGAAATGGAAAGAAATATTCTTGAAGTAAATTTAGTTATGATTGGTCCATGCTTGCCCAAACTTTTCATGTTTGGCTCCAAAGCAAACATTTAAAGCAGTACTTCATAGTACTTTCAGCCTAGAATAAGTGTATTAGATGTAGTTCTTTGACCTAAATGATCAGACTTTTTTTTAAAAAAATTAATCTTTACTTGAGCTATCAACATTATTTATGTTGATATACCTTCAATCCTAGAAAAATGAGTTTTTTTTAATAAGGGCTATATATAGTGAAATTTCTTCCACCATCTCCAAAAAATGAGATTAATTAAACTATAGAAGAAAAAAAGAGAAAAAATATTTTTTCACATGTGTGTCTTCATAATCAGGCTGTTAACTCTACACAAGTATTTCCTAGGTCAATATTGTAGATAGCTGCATAGATATTTTATTATGTCTACTAAATGGGTCTGAGGTCTTATGTATTTATATTTGTATCTCCAAATTTTGAATGAATTAATAGACTAATCAATAAAAACAGAAGACTTTAGTATGGTGGTTTTTATGCTGTAGTATACTAAGGAAGAAAAACCAATTAAAGAATGTAACAGATTATTTTAGTTCGTCTCCAATGGAATTTATAAAATTAAACTTTTTTTTTTTACGAGATATTAGAAAGTCCTAAAACAAATGAATGTGGATTAGTTTCTATTCTTCACATTATATTTTCAAATAAGCAACACTTAGGTAAAAAGCTTGACAGATTTAACAGGAAAAAAAAAAAAGACCCAAACCATGTTCAGCTTATAATCAGAATGATCATCAGTCATAGTTTTGCTGTGTGGACACAATATATGCTCTGCTTCAATGGGCTGGAAAACTGGTAAAATAAAATTATTGTTTGGTCTGTGGTAATTAATTGTTTTT
>NW_011888814.1:2670623-2673174 GCF_000151845.1 Pteropus vampyrus | reverse complement strand
CACAAGTCCCACAACAGACTGTATATAACTAGTGCCAATTGAGCAGACTGAAGTTTCAATTCTCCCCAGTTCTCAGCAACAGATTGCTCACAGCAATCTTCTGCCCACCATCTTGTTCATCAGGACTATTCCAGCAGGCTATAGCAAAATTCCTCCCCAATCCCTACATCCCAAAGCAACTAAATTATGTCTGAAAACTGAATGACAGGCTTGGCAAATGAATGTATTCTACCACGAGACAGTGCTTACAACAAAGTTTGCTTTGGCCTACTCAACCAGCAGACCCACTAAACACCATCTCCCCCTGCCTTCTAGGAAAGCGGCAATTTAAGCTGCACAGTCACTTTACGTGCTACATTCATGGCACCAAAACAACTGCCAAACAACACAACGAGGCTTCCTGTACTCCAGAAAACCCCTACTTCTCCACAATTTATAGTGCATTCATGAGAACACACCAACCAAGACCAACACCAACAAGTCTGAGGTTTTGTTAGAAGTCAAGTCACCAGAAATCAGCAGTGAGTAGTGTTTTCGAAAGAAAAACAACCTTACATTTATATATTTGTTTTATGAAGAAGATAAATATTTTCTTTAAAATTCATAGCTGTCTGGATATCCTTCAAGTTTCTTAAATACATATGCAAATTTTCCTGTCCTTTTAGTGGTCATTACCAAGGTGGAAATGGAAAGAAATATTCTTGAAGTAAATTTAGTTATGATTGGTCCATGCTTGCCCAAACTTTTCATGTTTGGCTCCAAAGCAAACATTTAAAGCAGTACTTCATAGTACTTTCAGCCTAGAATAAGTGTATTAGATGTAGTTCTTTGACCTAAATGATCAGACTTTTTTTTAAAAAAATTAATCTTTACTTGAGCTATCAACATTATTTATGTTGATATACCTTCAATCCTAGAAAAATGAGTTTTTTTTAATAAGGGCTATATATAGTGAAATTTCTTCCACCATCTCCAAAAAATGAGATTAATTAAACTATAGAAGAAAAAAAGAGAAAAAATATTTTTTCACATGTGTGTCTTCATAATCAGGCTGTTAACTCTACACAAGTATTTCCTAGGTCAATATTGTAGATAGCTGCATAGATATTTTATTATGTCTACTAAATGGGTCTGAGGTCTTATGTATTTATATTTGTATCTCCAAATTTTGAATGAATTAATAGACTAATCAATAAAAACAGAAGACTTTAGTATGGTGGTTTTTATGCTGTAGTATACTAAGGAAGAAAAACCAATTAAAGAATGTAACAGATTATTTTAGTTCGTCTCCAATGGAATTTATAAAATTAAACTTTTTTTTTTTACGAGATATTAGAAAGTCCTAAAACAAATGAATGTGGATTAGTTTCTATTCTTCACATTATATTTTCAAATAAGCAACACTTAGGTAAAAAGCTTGACAGATTTAACAGGAAAAAAAAAAAAGACCCAAACCATGTTCAGCTTATAATCAGAATGATCATCAGTCATAGTTTTGCTGTGTGGACACAATATATGCTCTGCTTCAATGGGCTGGAAAACTGGTAAAATAAAATTATTGTTTGGTCTGTGGTAATTAATTGTTTTTAGTCAGCATTATTCAGGTAGTGCCACGAACATTTGTTACTGCTATCACATAAAAATGTTATAGTCAGTGTCTGCTTGCCCATGGTAGCGGAGGCTAAACCTGCACAGATAAGTGAATTCCACAGATAATAATTTCTAACTATTATACACATGTAAGAAAATACATCTGATGTATTTCTGAGTTTTTATACTGAGCATTTCTTACTCTTATATTCCAGTTTTATAGGTAATATTAAGTAGCAAAAATCTGGCATAAATCAGAAGTAGGATTAAATCTTTACTGTGAACTTTAGGCAAGTTATTGACCTTTTAAAGCCTTAAGTTCCTCGTCTCTAAAGTAGAGTTAATAATGTATATATAATGGGGTTATTGTGAGACAATGTCTGTAAAGTACCTAACCAAGCCTGATACCCTTGGTGCTGAGGAAATGGCAGTCCCTCCATTTGCCCTACTTTTCCTCTGCCCCGAGTCCCCTCCACTCCATTTGTGTGTAGCCTACTCTTTAGAATCATGGAGCACATCATGCCATCACTGAAATTTCCAGATACACCAGGAGAAGATGAACGAATTAAGGAAGAAATTAAATTAATGTGATTTTGATTTTATTAGTTGAAATGACCCAATAGAAATGTCCACACAAAAGAAAGAAAAGCTTTTAACATTTACCAAACAAGCCTTAAAGGTATTAGGGTAAGATGGTTTATTTTTTCAACTAAAATGACCCAGCTTGTTCACATTTTCCATCATTTAGCTTGGTATCTTTAATACAATGTTGGCTAGTCAAACTGCTCTCACATTTCACTTTTGGTTCTTCCTCTCTTATTTTTTTTTTTAATCGAACATTTGTTCTTATGCATTGTAAAAACAAATTGAAATTAACCATAGTGATGGCTAAAATATAAACCACAAATTTGAATGAGTCAGAGGAGGTCGTTTTGGGTAACCCGAAATTCCACGTCTCTGC
>NW_011888814.1:2657732-2669653 GCF_000151845.1 Pteropus vampyrus | reverse complement strand
TTCTCCTCTGCTTCTGAATTACTCTGAATTACTCTCTGAATTACTCTTAACACCAGAATAAGATCACCATACAGGATATTTTCAATGTATGCAGAGGTCCACTTGTAATGTCACTCATTATCTAGAAAGTCTCTTTGTTTCGGACATCTAGACAAGAGATCGAACAACATTTGACTAAAATATTTATTGTAGATCTAATCATAGTGTCATTTTGTTGTTATGCCAGGGAAATAATGTTGAAGGAAAGTGTATAAATTGAATTGTTCACATAACAGTGTTTCTTTCTGTCTTTATACCATCTTTTTTAATTTCTGTAAGGAGGGTGCCAATTAAAAATATGTTTTGATTGAGGTCTGAAACTGATATACCTCCCGGAGTTTTGGACCCAAAACTCAATGAAAAAGAACCACAGAGGCATGCAACCAATAACCACCCAAATTTGAGTGAATTAGAACTATTCTGTTTTGCCACACTAGTCAGAAAGCCACAGGCATTCCACCACCCCAAAAGGATCTGGAGAATTGACAAAATATAAAAACCGAACACAGATTCTACATAATTGCGCTGCTGCATTCTTACTTCAACAACCATAGGAAGAACCCCATTTCGATTCAGAGACTTCCCTTGCAACGATAATAGCCTCTCTAACAACAATTTTGGCTTAGTTTTTCACTCAGTAAAATTTTAATATGCCTTTAAAAAATTTACCCTAAAAATACAACTCATGTTTTTTATAGAAAGAGGCAAATTTATAAAAAAATTACTTTTAATTTTTTTCATTGTATTTTTTTCCCTGGAGAAATAGAGATATGTGAAAGACTTTTAGGAATTGAACACATTAATTCATTTTATTTCACACCTTAGAAAAATCATTCCATTTTCTAGTATGTCATGAGACTAGAAGTAGAAAGATAAGTATGTCAGAAGTCCAGGTATGACATTTTATCTTTCTGAAGATAAAATTCAAAAGATATTAAAGATGTGGAAAAGCTAGAACTTGGTGATCAGTTACGTATAGGAAGAGGCAGAGAAAAAGAATACCACTAAAAATTTCAAACTAGTCTTCTTAAGTATATATTTTTTGATATATTCCTTTCTTCTGTTGAGAACTGCAAGAATATGTGCTATCTGACTTTACAGCTTAATCTCAATTAAATTCACAGTAATCTCGGAGGTAGACGAAAACTAAGTTTGCCCAGCCTATCTGAAATCCTTCATAAAGAGACACACATTTTCTACATTGTTCGGGTGTAAAAATTAACATTACCCTTTCTTTGACAATTATTAATAAGGTTTTTCTCTGAACATAATAAATAAATTTCAATGCATGCATTCTACCAGATAAAAGTACCGAGGCAGTTTTTGTTGGGTTTTGTGCACCAGCAGCATTGAACTACTTATAGTTTTTCAAGCATATCCATTGCTTTCAACTTGACTTTCGATGTCTCCTCGGTCAATAATATACCCTCCCTATCAGCTTCCCTTCTAAATAATCTCAGATATCACTTCCTACAAGAAGCCTTCCTTAATATACTGAACTCAATGTAGGATATTGTAGACTGCAGGGTATAGGTTTAGAGTCTCCTTTGCTCACTAGGGCATGAATTTCCCTATAAATCTGTAAATTATTTGTTAATCTCTAAAAATCTTACTTTTCCCCCGTATAAGTGTTTTTAGAAGATTTTGGACTCAGTTAATATTCCAAAAAGTTGCAAAAAGCATGCATCAAATAGTCCTTTAACTTTTTTCCCCAGGTACCTATCCCCTGAAATTTGGGAATATTAATTCTCCCTTTCCTTAATGGCACATGGTCTTTACCTCCAAATGACCTTGACATTTACAGGCTAAAAAAACCAATACTGTACCAGCCAAGACTAGCCAGACAGGCTTTAAAACTCAGCAATAGCTTGGGATAGGGAAAATCTGATTTGTATGTGTGTGACTTTTGTAAACTAATTTGTAGTTTAACTCACATGACTTCACCAAGATTTAATAAAATTCTGTCATCACATTCAGTTTTCAGACCTTAAATATTTGTTAAATGTAATAGAATAATTCAGAGCTGATTTCATTTTTCAGAGTTTGAAAGACTATATTATTTGAGAAAGTTTTTGATGGTCAGAAAAGTACTTTTTTTTTTTTTTTTTGGAAAATAAGAAATAAAAGTGAGATACAGAGGACAATCTGGTGACTGCCAGAGGGGAGGGGGCCTGAGGGGCTGAGCGAAAGAGGTGAAGGGTTGAAGAAGTACAAATTAGTAGTTAAAAAAATAGTCACGGTGATGTAGAGGACAGCATAGGGAATATAGTCAATAGTATTGCAATGGCTGTGTGTAGAGCCAGATGGGTAATAGAGTAATCGGGGGGATCACTTCATAAACTATGTAAATATCTATGTAAATATAGAGAACCAAAGTTTTCTATACCTGAAACTAATAAAAAATAAAAAATAAAAAGTGAGTACATTAAAAGTATTTTTTTAAAATGTCATGTGCTTACTTATTTTTCTAATTTCCTTGAGCCTAGAAAAACATTGTCTCTCTAGTTTTTTCTAAAGTTATCACTGAAATTAGTCATGAAAAAACAGTAATGGGATTGGAAGCAGTTTAGTGTCTGGAAAACACAGGACTGGAAGTAAAAAAACCTTGGCCTTTGTCCTACTTAAAATACTCAGATATGTGATTCTGGATAGGGGAACTAAATGCTTTTGGCCTGGTCTACAAATTAGAGAGATGGGATGCGATGGACTAGAAGTTACTTTCAATCAATATGGCTACACTGAATTTAATAACTTGATAGGAATGCAACTTACGATGCTAATAATACCATGCATACACAACAAATATTTCTTTTATTTGCCACAAGTTACTTAGTGAATTTTCTAGGACATTAAATGGCCTTGTGAAGCTACTAAGGAGTTAAAAGATGTTTATATTTTGCTTGACCATTTCTAAGAAATTTCCTCAAACTTTACTCACAGTAGCTGATAAATAATGGGTGAGTACACACAAACATACAAACGTTTTTTAAAACTAAGTCAGATCACGCCACACCTGTTCCAAAAACCATCTAATTCCTTCCCTTCCTCCTACCCACAGTAAACTTTAGCCTTTAGTATGTTCTACAAAGCTTTCCATAGTTAGTCTTTCTCTCTCTAGTCTCCTCCTTATTTTCTCTGCTGGAGCCACTCTGCCTCCACAACTCACTGTTCTTTAAGCCATCAAGAGTGTGCTCACCTCAGGGCTTTTGCACTTGCTGTTCCTTCTGACTGGGATGTTTCTCCCAGGAAGCAAGGCTCCCTCTCTTCTTTCATTCAGGTCTCTGCTCGACACCAACTCATCACAGGTACTTCTCTGACTATTAAAATAGCATGCTTCTCGCTTTCTGTCCTTTTACCTGCTTGATCTTCCTTCATAGCATTTATCACTACTTGAAATACTATATATTTATTTGTAAAAAAAAATTTAAATGTCTCTTCAGACCAAATGTAAATTTCATTTACGCAAGAATTTTGTCTGTTTTTATCCACTGTTATTGCCTGGTGTCTATAATAGTGTCTGATACTTAATAAGCACTCGATAAATACTTGATTTACCTGAAGATAAATAAATAAATCTTTATATCTATATCCCAAATGGATATAGTTAAGATTATAATGAAGGCAATAATATATAACTTACTAGAAGAAACAAACTGAAAGCAGAATAAAGGTATAGTCAGGACCAATCTCATTTCTTCTCCAAAAATTGTGAGCACTTAAAAAAATTACCCATAGATAAGCTCTTTATTTTTCATAAATTAAAAGGCATCGTGACTAAATAAATTATTTTTGCTAATGATTCTTTTTAAAATTTTATTGGACTTTTTTATAATGACTTCAAAATATCCCCCCAAAATGAAAAAAGCTATCTTGGAGCATGGAAGATGTTAGGTAGAATGAAGGTAGAACTGAATTGTCACACTATTTTGTGACAATATGTATTCAAGACTGGGGAATACTTGAAACTTGCCATAAGATGTAGCCATTCCTCTTTGAAAACTTCTTTAGATCATAACACAAGGGATGATGTCAAATGGGAACCAAGGTGACTGTCACCCCGGCTTGTGTCTGTGACCCAGTTTTCTTTAGTAAATGGGGCAGGTCACATATTCAAGTTCAAGGAGCAATGACCAAATCCCAATCGCATCATCTTTCCACCATCTTGCCAATGAGATAACAGAGCCCCAAACCATATTTGAGATAAAAAAGGCTCTTTTGCTTCATCTTACTCTATTTTTCAGTCACATTCCACATATTTTGACCACTGCACCTATTCTTTCTTGGCTTTGTGATGCCACACTCTCCTGATTTCCATTCTTCATATTTGCTCCTCCTTTTCAGCCTCCTTTTCTGGATCCTCCCTTTCCCCACCTCTAAAACTTAAGTCTTTGAGGATCAGTTTTTGGATCTCTTATCTTTTCTTCTTACAAACATTCTCTAGGAAGCGCCATCCATTCCCACGAATTTATTTATTTATGATGTTTTATTTGTAGAAAAATTCAAACAAAACAAAAAAATAGATTAAATAGTATATTAAACACCCATTCTCAACAATTAGCCATATACTCCCATTCTCTGATCTACTCCCACTGGATTATCATAAAGCCATTTCCAGACCGTCATGTCATTTCATCTATAAATTCTTCAATATGTCTCCCTAAAAGATAAGCATTTTTTAATATAACTAAAATACCATTATTGAATTTACAAAAACTAATAATTCCTTAATCTCAGCAAATATCCAGTTTTTATTGTTTACACATGGCTCAGTTATTGTTTATACATGTCTTTGAATCATTGGTCAGTTTGAATTATGAGCCTAACAAGATCTGAACATTGCATCTGATTGGATGGTATTATATCATGAAGCACATAGTGTCTGGTTGTTTGATCTGTAAAATTAAAATAAATTAAAAAATGATAAAATAAAATTAGTCCTCTGTGTCCCAGACTTTATAGTCACATATTAATATAAAGTGGGAGGACACTCAGTCTGAAAAGCCATCTTCTCTCTTCTGCCTCCGCAGCAGTAGAGGCTTTGTAACTTCTAGTTTGCCTCACCATTCTGTTTTGCTTCTTAGCTCTATCACCTGTGTAAGCATTTCCCTCAATTAAATTAACTCTGTTTGAAAAACCTGAAGTGTTTCCTGTTCTTGGCTGACCTGACTGATACAGACGATCACAGTTTAATTCTGGACATGAGTCTGAGGTGACCTAATGTGTAATGAACATAAAATCTAAACTCTTTGCCATGGTCTACAAAGTGCTGCACGATCTCCCTCTCCATTCTCTTCATGTGCCACCTTCTCCGTTGTTCAACCACTTCCTCACCAAACCGACCCTTCTTTTTTTTCTTCAAAAGTACTAAGCTTTTTCTTGCCATAGACCTTTAAACTGTAGTTTCCTGTGCCTGGAATTTTCTTACCCCAGCCTTTTACAAGACTAATTTGCTCTTATTTGAAATATCTCCTTCACAGGTATACCTACGGGGCCCCTTGTCATTGTCCTTCATTTCCTTTATATCGTTTTGCATAATCTGTAATTATATATTATATTACTTATTTTGGCTGTTTAATGTCTAGATTCTCAAATATACTGCAAGTTCCACAGAGCAAGAGAGAAATCCATTTATTTTGTTGACTACTGTACCCCTATGCCTAAAAAATTGCATCTACAATGAAAAGGATAAATGAGTGTGTTCCAGGGCTGGCCAGGTGTGCTAGTGAGCAGACCCCAGCTGATTGAATGTGCAGCTTAGGATGCAGGGACAAGGAAGCATCAGAGTAGGCTACATCTGAGTGCAAAATCCTTTGGAGCACAACGACCTACCTCACTGAGATATATTCCTAAACACATACTCTTGATTTTGACCTCTTTGTGGGAGTTTGAGAAGGTGGGTAGAGAATTTCTTATCTCTTCTAGAAAAGACAAGACAAATTTAACCAAACTGAATCACTGGGTAAGAAGTCTTATCTTGATTAAAACAGTGTCCTTAGACTTAAAAAGATTTAGGATAACTTGAGAGTAAAAATATTTATAGCAATTTTACAGAATACATAATTCTGTATAATGCATAATGCAAAGTCTCACAAAAGATTTTCTTTAATAAACTGCTAGGCACCTATAACATTTGATGTCTTATTCTGATGATTTTGCTAAATATATGCACAATATTCTATGTGTTGTGAATCTTATAAAAGTTATATATTATGCTGGTGCTCAGCTTTTCAGGCACTAGAAAATAAAAAAAATTATACTGGCCTATGGAAAGCATTTTGGTGAAGCATAAAATATCAGGAATTCCAAATAGAGCCACATGACTTTCTTTTTAATAACCATATTAGAAGATATGTGCTAGTGTCTCACCCATAATATTTAGAGATTATTTTATAAAATTTTAAATTTATG
This sequence comes from Pteropus vampyrus, assembly GCF_000151845.1. Lineage (NCBI taxonomy): Eukaryota > Metazoa > Chordata > Mammalia > Chiroptera > Pteropodidae > Pteropus > Pteropus vampyrus. Next base: position 2,663,206 of record NW_011888814.1, on the reverse strand, counting down.
GGAAAATAAGCTTACTACAAATCTTCATGCACACAATTTTTACGTAATTTGCAAGTCTCGAAGCAAAATTCAAAGCATATTTTATTAAAGATAGGAAAAAAAAAAATAAAGCCTGTAACAAAAATTTGGACATTTGCAAATTTGTTTCCCTGTCTGCACAAAATTATAAATAACAACATCTTGAATGTAGACTAACATTTCAAGTAGGAAAGCAAGTAAAAACATATGATCCCCTCTTTTATTTCTGGGTCTATTTTCTTAATGATAGGGTACAACGTAACTATCAAGAAAATATATTTCATAATAATCAATATTATAGATAGTTTATTAGATGTAATTCTCAACACTTTAATACATTATCATGTATGGCTAATTAGCTGCTTGTAAAGTATTTGAAATGTCCTGTTTCGGATCACTACCTACCCACTGCTATTTTCACAGCCCATGCTTCCTTCCTTCTTGGTGGGCTTATGGGTTGTTTGAGTAGAAAAATCTATTACCAGTAGCATGCTAGACTTCCTAATGGATTTATATCCATTAGGAAACTGTGATAATAGGACACATAACCGCAGTAGCAATTCATCATAAGAACCCCCATTAAATGCACAATTTGCCCATGTTCACCAAATACAGTTGCTTGCTGAGTTTTGTACTCCCAAATTACGATGTTGTGTAGAGAATGGGAATGAAGTGCAGGAGGCAGTCATATTGGACTTTATCTTTCTTTATCTAGTTTCTACCCAAACCTCCATTATAACTTAGATATTGATTCCACAGCTTAAAACTATATCCTTAATTACTGTCAATAAAACATATTTTATTTTTAGCTCTTGGCTATTATATTTTATCAACCTTTGTGTGCTATGTATATTTATTGTATCTCCTATGATTTAAGAGAGATTCTGGAATTAAAATTTAAAGTTGCTTGAGGTAAAAATAGATACTTTGGAATAATCCTACCTTGAGTGCTATTTGTCACAGTCACTTGCTAAATGTATATGTATAATTACTAAAGAGTAAGAGAATAAATTATTCCTTGTATCTAAATCTGTCTCTGTAATAGAAATACATCATTTACTACATTTTTTGGTCTAACATATATTTATGTTTGCATATGCCATTTAAAATTTTCCAGAGACAGTATACTGTTTTTCATAAAGAATGTATGAAATCACATAGAATTGATGCTATTGACCTAGAGAGCTTTTATTCTGCTTCTGGTCTCAGGCATGGTGATAGGGTTGCACTGAGCTATGCCTATGTTTGCACACATTATATTAATCGTTTATGATGAACACCACACATTTCTGAAAGGTTTTGCTGCAGACTGGTGTGTAATAGTAATTCTTCATAAAGGAATCCCTGTGTCTCTTTTACTCCTTTTTTAACCATAGGAATTACTTGTATACTTAATTGAACATTATTTCCTTCTCTAGGTTTTACAGGGTCACTTTGTTAAAGAAAGTTAACTGTTTTCAGAGAGAAGAAGTTGTTTATTTTTTATTTAAATCTTATTTATCCTCCTATTTCCCCCATTATTGAGTATACTTCTATTACATCCATTTTGCAATGATTTTCTCTTCCCCTATCTCTGGTCCCTACTCTAATTATTTTTGCCAGGTTTTTATATTAAGGCAATTATTATATAATTGTTACAGTAAAGCAAAGTATAATTCATAAATAGTTACAATTATCTTTAATATTGCTAAAATTGGAAAAAACAAAAAACCCACCCACTAGATTTCTGTATGAAATACAATGCAAAACTTATTAAAAGGAAATATGAGTCTCCTTAAAAGTTTACAATGCTTAACAAGAAAAGGTTAAGCACTGTGTGTTTTTTGATGGGTGTAGTAAAACCCAGAAGTAATGAAAAACAGCTTTAGGATTAAGTAAAATAATAATATTACTTATTTGATATTTATCTGGACTAGAATCTCAACTGCATTTACATTTTAACTGTTCACAAAAACTGTTGGTTTACCTCGATGTTTTTCTGTAGACTTAAAATAATCTCTCCCACTTTTTACAATGTCAATTTAGGAAAAATAGCTAAATCAAAACTCTTCAACATCCAATGAAGAATGCAATTGTGGTTCCATTTCTTCCTCTTGGATGAAGCATCACACTCAAAACATAATTTTTAAAGAAGTGTAGAGAACAGTTGGATTTCTCCCAAGTGCATTGCATGAATCTTTAACCATCAACAGTCTGATACCTCTTTAGTAATTAAAACAAACATATTCTGCGTCTTATTCTTAAAACATACTATAAACCAGATTTGAAAGTAAAATTGAAAGTCACCTAAAAATATCAATTATTTTCTTCTAGCCACATGTAATCCTCACTAATAGGTGAGGTGTTTCATGTAAGTTAAACATTTACTAGAGCAGTTTGCTATAGCTATTCATTCACTATCCATTGTCTGTTGCTTTGTCTATTAGGTGCAAAGGCCATGAGGAAAGATGAAGAAAAAGCCCATGTCATAGGGAATTTATGGAAGACTTCTAGCCTTCTGAAATACTCTGTAACTATCCACATTGCTCTCCCATCCCTTGAAAATCTTTTTGAGGGTAAGGGCCCCTTTATGTTCTCAAATCTATGTCCAAATTAATATTTAGCAAAGACCTTTGACTGACCATTGTCATCAACTCTAGCTTTCAAAAGTTATAAAAACCTGAAAGCATATATTACTCAAATTTTAAGATTTTCATTGTCATGTGTCACTTCATTCCCTGTTGACAGCTGCAAAAAGAATTTCTAACATGAAGAGAAGCAGAAATTGCTAGAAATCTTGAGGAAAAGAACGACTGAGTCACCAAAAGTCAAATGATTTCTAGGCCCCAAAAGTTTGGATAAGCTCTCAGCACTTGGAGAAAGTTGTGGGTTTTAAAGCATATAATTACCATGAATTATCTATGACTATTAATAATTACAATATTTTGCAGGTTCTTACATTTTTGTAGGTTTTGCAAAAAAAGTAAACGAGTTTTTTTTTTCTTTAAATGGACAAAGGATGAATTTGGAATAATAAATAGGAATATTTCTTTGAAGAAAAAAAATGCTGGTATAAAGGAGAATAAGGAAAAAGAGGGAACTAATATATTTCAAACACCTTCCATGTACCAGTCTCAGTGGTCCTCACGCTACATATGCTGTCTTAATTAATTAAATAATGCTCACAATGGCTCAGTGAAATAGGTACTATTATCTCCACCTAGAGATGAGGTAACTTGCCCAAAGCAACCCCAACAGCTAGGGGGAAAATTGGAATTTAAACCCAAGGCTGGCTGCCTGACTGACTCTAGAGTTTACACCCTCACTAGAGCTGCTTCTCTGTGGCATACTGTTTCCATTTATATTGAATAGCAGTTGAAATAGAGGAAAAGTCTCAGCTTTAAAAACATAATGACTCTCAATAACCATACAACAAATAATGAAAGAAGGAAGAAAGGAAGGGGAATTGAAGGATAGGAGGGGAGGAATAAAGGGAGGGAAAAAAGGCAGGTAAGAAAGGAAGAATGAAAGAGGAAGGAAAGAAAGAAGAAAAGGAGGAAGAGAGGGAGGAAGGAAATTTATTGAACTGTTACCAGTTTCTCTCTCCATTCAGTGGATTTTTTTGATTGTGATAAGGGCTGGTCTGCTTTTATGAAGTAATAAATACCTTAACATGGTTTACCTAACTCTTCTGGCATTATTTTTTGTGCATTTTATATAAATTTTTATTTCAGGAAATGTAACAGCATTAAAACTGAAAAAAAAAAAAGCTCTCATGTAAGTGCTTAGCGTGGGCTGACAGGTCTAATTTTACTGTAGCTTTTGTAGTGGTTTTATTGTTTCTTATTCTCTAAAAAAAACAAAAAACAAAAAAAATTTAAGATGTTGGATGGGTCTAGTGCAGAGTATTTTATGAGGGAAGTAAACATGTGTGACACAGCTGATATAAACAGACATAAATGGCCCCCTAAATAGTTTCTCATGTTTATTTTGGAATAGATATGGCTTTTGAATTTTTATGTATCAGACTGTTCCAGAAATATTTAATTCAGAACGATGTTAAGAGTTGTGAGACTGAAACAGACTTAATTAATATACATCCAATATACTTTTATTTAGAGTTGTCTGACAATTATATCCTAGTCCTACTATAAACTAGGTGTGTGAACTTTGGAAAGTGACTCACCCACTCTGTGCTTCATTTTCCTGATTTTTTAAATGAACCAAATAATAGAACATTTTCCACATTTTTGGAAGATGTAGGTTTTAAGAATTTTACTAAGGTGGATTAAAATATTACAAATCTATTCATGCAAGCAGTAATACCTGAAAACTTAATATTAGTCAAGCTGACATTTTGGTTAAGAACTAACAAATATCTTTTAGTTACAGTTGAAATTAGAAAGCCCTTTTTATGCTACCTTTTTATATAGAATTCAGTCGTCCCTCAGTATCCATGGGAGATGGGTTCCAGGACCGCTCTCAGATACCAAAATCCGAGGATGCTCATGTCCATTAGTCAGCCCTCTGTAACCAGGGGTTCTGCATCCCTGGATATGAAGGACCTACTGTATAAATTTTTAAAACTTCTTATGATTACTATTCGAAACCAATAATGTATTTGTGTGAATCATAACAATATTTTGTGAGAAATGTATTTTAAACAAGTATCTTGAATTCCATCCAAATAAACACAGATTCCAATATAATTCAGTTATTGCCATGTCCTGGGTACAATGCTTTTTTACCAACCAATACTTGAATAGCTCAAAATTAGAGCAACTATGAACTTCATGTCCCATTGTATTTTTCATACTGTTCCCTCTGCATTGAATATCCTTAGATGATGAATGAAATGCTCTTAACCTTCAAGGATATCTGAAGAATATATCTCTGTGTCAAGCAAGTGGAGAAAACATTCACAGATTTTTAAAAATGTCAAACAGGCATTAGGTGAAGACAGTTGTCTCTCCTGTGATGTGATAATCGCGCATATAAAAATGTGATGAATCTGTTTAAGAATCCTCACGCGCTATCCTATGCAGTTTGCCTGACTACGATAGAACGCATACTGTTGTGTGTTTTTGAAAATAATGAAATAAAAAATAGTAGTTTAAAAAATTATTTTATACAAGAAAGTCAAGTTAGTTTGGGGATAATCAAACACTAAGACACATCCCTGCTAATCACCATATTAGTTTCAAAAATTACTAACAGAGCATTAGAGATGAGATATTTTAAAAACTATCAATTGATAACCTAATAATAGTATTTTGTTGCTACCATAAAGGGCAGATATAACGCTTTTCTTTTTTTTTTTTTTTTCTTTTTCCCTTTTTTTGGAAAAGAAAATCCTTGGTGACACCGAAAAACTGGGGGGACTAACAGTAGATGCGAGCAGTACAGAGTGTACCAAAGACGGAACACTTGGAGAATAGAGTGTACAGAAAACGTGTCAGGTAATTCTAGATTTTCGT
>NW_011888814.1:2645654-2657292 GCF_000151845.1 Pteropus vampyrus | reverse complement strand
TTTTTTTTTTTTTTTACTTTTCCCATTGTGTAGGAAAGAAATATCTATGTGACACCGAAAAACTGGGGCCAATAACAGTAGATGCGAGCAGTACAGAGAGTGTACTACAGATGGAACACTTGGAGAATAGAGTGTACAGAAAACATGTCAGGTAATTCTAGATTTTCGTCATGAATTTTATGTGGTTATGTTAAAATAATTATTTTTTTTAGGATATTATTATCCTATTGGATTCAAAGTTCTAGCCTCACTTGAAAGTCTGCTTACTAATTATTTTTGACTTTTCTAAAGTCTTTTTTGTTAAATGTTTTTTAAAAAATTAAAATTATATAAATGATGAATTTAAACTTCCAATTAAAGTGGTGAAAATACAGAATCTAGTGTTTTTTAAAAGAAAATCAACAAAATGGATGTATTCTGATTGAAAAAGGAAATAGTATATCTTTTGTAACTGTGCATGAATAATGAAGAAAACCAAATTAAGAGCCTCAGAATTCTTGAAAGAAAATCAGATTTGCTGGCACATTAAAGGCCTATTTCCATTTCAATGCTGACATTTTTCCAAAGAAATATAATTCTAAAATTCTGGGGAAGTCATTCATGTGTTGGCCAATAAAAAAAAAAAATTTAAAAAAAAAGAGAGAGAGAGAAAAAGAAAGAAAAACAAGCTATCCACTGACAACAGTTGTCTCCTGCAGTACGATAATCCACACACATGGAAACATGAGTCAAATTAAGAATCATCACACATATCTCTTTCAGTTTGCCCAAGTGCAATGGGACTCTCTTGTCAGGAATGTGTCATCTGGGCCACATTCGATATTATTCCAGGATCCTGGAAAGCTAAGAAACTTCATTTATTGAGAAGATAGCAAAGTGATGTGAACTTTGAGAAAGTCATACAGTAAACAAAAATACAATTGCAAATCAGTTCTATGTTCTAAATGTGAGGCTTTTGACTCCAATGTGTGTTATAGAATAGAGCATAATAATTGTCAGCTTTTTTTCCCTTCAAAACATTGAATAAAACACTAAATGTTTACTAATGAAACTGCAGACTATCAAAGTAATGCAATTAGTTTGACTTCTTATATGAATTAATATGCACTTCTTGCTTACCACCTTGGACTGGAGCTAATCGTAACCTTTAAAGCACAGGGATTAAGAAGCCGACTGTAAACTTCTCTGTTTAGTTTAAAAGCCATTGCTACTGAGCTATTATTCATCTCAGATCTTAAGCATTTGAACACACTTAAATTCATGTGGACAATAGAAAATCAAATAAGGATATGAAACAAATAAAGTGACTTCCATATTAAAGACTTAAAGATATAGACAAATGAAAAAACTGTCTTCTGGTGCTATTTGGAAGAAATATTCCTTTCTGAACACTATGGCCATAGAACTTCAGCAACATATGGAACATAAAATTGTCTTCAGATAATAATCCTCCCCATCCTTTAAATTTATTACACATATACATTAAGACATAAAGGACTATGTTAAGTTAGATGCTTTCTGACATGCCTTGCTTGACCTTACTCCAACTATCATTCTCTACTTGATTCATTGCTGAACTTCTTACAAAGAGTATATGTATAAATGTCTCTTCATTCACTTCTTTCTTAGTCCCCCAAAACCTAGCTTCTGCCCTCCATTCCAGGGAAGTAGTTTGTTCTAAGGTCTCTAACCTCCTGACTAGGCCAACAGGTTGGCTCATATTCTTACTCCTGTCCACTTCTCTACAGCATTTGATTCCAGTGATCTCTCCTTTTTGAAATATCTTATATTCTTAATTTTCAAAGCATGGTACAGCTTGGTTCTCTCACATCTCTGACCTTGTTTTCCTATTGCATGTGCTGAGTTCTTCCTTTCTCCTACTCTCTATTTTTTTTTTTCAACACCTGTAGCACCTGGTATTCAAGTGCACCATGTAAGTACTAACCAGGCCTGATCCTGCTTAACTTCTGAGATTCTCCTACTCTCTAAATATTGGGATCTTCCATGATTCTCTTCTTGGACATCTTTGTTCTCTTCCTTGGATAATCGCATCTGGCTTCACAGACTCAGTTAGCATTTTTACGCTGTTGACAGCCACATCTCCCACCCTAGTCTCAACCTCCCCCTTCAAATTTCTCTTCTGTTGCTTGTCATCTCTACTACATGATCCACTTGTGCCTTCAACTCGACTTGTTCAGTGGACATCCTCATCTTCTCCACAAAGTCAGTTCATTTTGCTCTCCCTGTGTATGTATTGGGGCCGCCAAGTACCTTCGGTCAACTAAGCTCAAATCCCATCACAATTCACTGCTTTGACTTCTTGACTCCCAGCATCCCATACATACCTCCACCCTTTTATCAGTACATTCTTGTCCATTGCTATTGTAATTTAGGCCATAATATCTTGCACAGTCCTGGCCGCCTATCTGTACAACATTTTATCCTTAAGTTTAAGACTCATCTTCAAATGCACTTCAAGTGAATCTTTCTGCTTAGGCGGTCCCCCATTCCCTCTCTAGTCCAACATTCCAGCATGAAGTTAATGTCCTTCACCATAACCAAAAAAATAAACATGGGCATTAGTATAACAGGTACGAGTTTCACAGAACACAAACAGAGGTGTATGAAAATACAACTTTCTTTCTCTGAAATGAAATTAATTTTTAGTTTAAAGCCCATTCCTCAAGAAAGGCAGAGGATGAGAAACTTTTATATGCATTTGCATTTGGTGATAGATCCATAGGACATTTTATGGGTTTGTCTCAAATGCTATCTCTTGACTATTTCACGCTGTTATTTCTCCTGTTTTCACAGGTTGCTGGCTCAACTTGCCTCTTCCTTAGAGGTTGCGTTGAGAAAAGAGGCTGCTACTGGTTCTCCAACATCTTTGTGGTTCTAATGACAGAAAGAGTCTGGATCTCAGGGACGCTCCCCAGCGCCCAGCTCTCTTTCTTCCCTACTCTCTTTGCTTCTGTTCTACAATTCAGAGAATTACAGTATCCTGGGGGTTGGCTGTCAGGGATTGGTTCTTTGAAAACTTTCCTGTAGGGTAGTTTTCAGCTTATTGAATTGACTTTATCTTCTTACTTGCGTTTATGCTATAATAACCTTACTTCCCAAAGAGTTTTTTTTATTTTTAATATTTTAAAAGACATTAGTTTACCATATACCTCAACCACAGTATTTCAAAACCTTGTCATGAAAGGCATTATTTATGGTGAATATTTGTGTTTTGTTTGGCTCAAAGTTTTAAAGCTTTTAAAAAATGTTTTTAACAATAGAGTTTTCACATATTAACATTTTCTGCTTCTTTAGAAAAATATTAGAAATGGGCAATGCCAAGAATTTGTATGGAATTGGTTTGAATAGAGTTTGCAAGAATGAAGAGAGAATGGGGGAGAGAACTCATGAACTTAGTGCCTTCTACGAGCCAGACAACTTAACACACGCCACCTATTTCATTTGATTCTTGCGGTTAAGAAGGTAAGATTTTATTATTCTCATTTTAGAAAGCTAGTAAGTGACAAAGCCAAGAGAGGAACCAGTATTTCTCTCACTAGAATGCCACACTACTAAAGGGGAAATAGCTAGAAAATAATTTGGTCCCAGTGCATCTAAATCTCAGTGCTACTTTCCAAGAAAACCAGCAAACAAACCAAAATACAAAAACATAACCTGCCACCATCTTTTGCTACTCCTAAGCAAGCATCCTGTTACCAGAGTACTCTTACTTCCTAGACAGTAAACTTAAGTAGCTCTAGGTCAAAACAACGGATTTATCTTAAAGCTATCAATTCTTCCATTCATGGAGTACTTCTAGTCACTATAATCATTGATGCTTCCTTTCCAAGGATTTCAGTAATTCCTGTGATAGAAATAATATAACCTGTACTTTACTTCAGATTGCCCTGGTCTTTTTCAAGATGAGAGGCTATATGCTGAGGAAGTGTACAATAAGTTGTTATATCAGAGTGATTCTTTCCAGTCTCTCTATAAATGCACAAATTAGCGATTTTTCTTTTCAAACCAAATCTGTTTGACAAGATATATGTGCAGTTCAATGGTTAAAAAATGTGTCTCCCTCCAGGAGTCATTGCACCTTTCAGATATTTGTGAACTGTTGTCATGCTCCTCTCCACTCCTTTTATACATATTTGGCTCCTTTAATCATGGCTAATAAATCAGTCCTTTCATTCTCTTAATGGTTTTTCTTGCTCTTCTCTGAACTCCATCCAATTGGTTTACTTCTTTTTTTTTTTTTTAGTAATGAGCAAACCAAAACTAAATGTAATATTCCAAAGATTTTTAAAAATAAATTCCAAATGTGATATTACAAAAGCTATTGATATTCTGTAGAACACTTTTTAAAAATTAAAAAAAAAAAAACACCAAAGGAAACAGTGAGAAAGAGATAGTGGTGGCTTTTATGAATGTTGTAACTCCATAAAGTATTTATAGAAATTCCTCTTTTTCAATGCTATTTGGTAAGCTTTGTTTATGGTTGTTGTTATTATTATTATTATTATTATTATTATTATTATTATTATAAATTAATCGTGAAATTCACATTATTTCCAGGGTGTTTCTTTAACACGTGAAAACTTCCTGTTATTACTTTAACCCTGTATCTCCAGAAGGGTCTTGCTAGCACTGGACTAATTCTTTAAGTGCTTCATACCTGCCTGTCCTAAATTATCAAGTATCATTTATTCCAGGCCATTCACCTGAGGCCACTCACCTGATGCTAACTTCCTGCTTCTTGTACTCCTGCTACCACTGTTTTCTGAAAAAAAATGATGAACCATATCCCATGGTCTAGCTGCCTCTGCCTGATAAACCTATTGTTATCAAGAGCTGCTTCCCAGCTTCTGTCTTACTTTACTGGCTCTTTCTGGTGCCAGCTTCAGCCTTCCTCCATCACTATTCCTACCCTGTTGGGTAAACAGCCATGTCACGCTAACAATTTCCAAAATATGATAATCATTCATTCAAATTTTAATTTAAAAATTAGACCTTTGTTTTAAAGATAAACCATCCTCAATTTTAGAACTTTCTTGTAGTATTCACATTTGAATCCAAGAAACAAACATGTTATTACAGTAATTACTTTTATGTCTTTTAGCTAAGGAAGAACTGAAGAGTAGTTGAGAATACAAGACTGGAACCAAACTGACTGCATTTGAATCCCAGCTCCACCATCTCATGGAATCTCTGTGAGATACCTAACTTCTCTGTGCCCTAGTTTCCATAACTATAAAATGGGGATAATAATAATAGAATCTATTTCACAGGATTTTTGTGATAATTAAATGAGTTCCAACATGAAAACACTATTTTTTTTTTAGTAAGTAGTTACAAGCACCTTGGAAGAACTGCTTGTCATTGAGCTAAATGCCAAGGAAGGACATCAAGCCCCTTCCTGCCTCTCAGCAAAAATGGTCTCTGCCTCAACGACATTGATTTTTAGCTGTAAATTCAAACTATGTACATACGATCACAAGGCAGTATGCGTGTTTTACCCAGACCCATATTCGTTTGTATAAAGTTTGAAACTATTAATCACTAGAGACTTGCACATCCTTCAGTACTAAATCTATATTATTCTTCTTAGCCTGACAGGCAGAGCCAGCTGGATCTGTTCATGCATTGAGTAATCAATGACATGCATTTACTCTAGGTTATCACAGATTATATTGTTTGCAATCTGACGTTGAGCAGAATAAGGTGTACCATAACACCTTAAAATATACAGGTGTTTGAAATAAGCTATCATCATCTATCTATCTATCAATCTATTCATCTATTTATCTATCTCTCATCATCCATTCATTATAGGTCTTCCTTATATTTTAAACAGGCACATAAATCAAAATTCTGAAAGGATATATATTTGATAAATATTTTATTGACACCAATATCACTATACCTTTCTATGAGAAAACAGCATTCTGTAATCTTTAAGTTTCATAGGAGATTTATTAACTATATTAAAGGAAGAAAAAAAATCTCCAGGACAATTCCAACTTGAAATAGAAAAAAAAAATTAGGAAAAAATATTAAGAGTATTTCAGTCTGGACAGAGTTGATAAAACTGTGAAATAAAAGAAAAATATTCCTGGCTTTTAATATTTGTTTAGCATTATAAATTAAGCATTAGATTTATAAAATATCACTAGTTATTTGTAAATCTGTAAATATGTCTCTAAATATTCGATCTATATTGTAGTAATTTCTCCAAATTCAGTACAACCCCTTCTATGGCAGACCTAATTACTTTTCTCAGTATACAGAGGGGACTGGGGCTTATTATATAGGGATGTGGTCTGCGAGTTATTAGGTGTTTGACCTTGACAGTAATTTAACCTTTCCCTCCTTCAAGCTCTATTTTCTCACTCTATTTTAGATAGCTTTCACTGTAAGCTACCTCAAAGCCTTCCTTTTCAAAGAATAATAAAGATATAAATTTCCTTTTCAGTTATAAATAGATTTTAAAAAGAGGAAGGAATCAGACTTTCTGATTCTAAATTCCAAGGTCAGGATAATAGTTGAAAATATATCATTGTCCATTAGAAATCAATTTAATAATAAATATTCATTGATTTTATGATGAATACATTTTAATCTAGGAATGGCAAATAGAGATACCCCAATTCTTAGGCATTGAGAAGTTTAAAAACAGTAAGAAACACCATTTTATCCATGTGGCATGAATACACAGGATATGTTTATGGAATATTAGGAAAATTTTGGAAAATAAAATATTCAGGATAATTTCATAACATTATTTTATTAAATTGAATGAGATTTACAAAGAAAGTGAAAATAGGTTATAATGTATTATATTTAATAACGTCTGTAGGTTGTAGAAAAATATTACTATGAGGGCAGCCTCAGGAGATATTGTGGACGAATATAATTGTATATTTAAAAAAATTTTTGCTTCCACTGAAGTCTAGAATCATGTGAATAGTAGCAGAATTTGGACTATGGTATGCTGCTAATAAAGATACAGCTGTTTTTAATCAAGGAAAATTTACTAGCTAAAGGACACATAAGCGATCATAAACTAATAAATATGAATTTCTCTAAATTTAAATATTACATTTTTTATTTGATAATCTAAAGTATTACTTCTATTATCAATTAAAACAAACTAAGTTTATTGGAAAATATACAAAGGTGTACTGAAGAACAGGCATTTAAGTTTGCATAATTTTAATGTCTTGGCACAAGAGTTTTTTCTAAATTTAAACAGTAAAGAGAGATTAACATTTACTGAGTATATCGGAAATTCTTTAACTAACACTTTACAACTCAATTAACAATGACAAAAAACCTCCTTGGTTAGGTCTTAATATTAAACTGAGATGAAGATCTCTTCCTTTGAATTTTAATGAAGGATGGAAGCGCATTTCTCATACTTTGTACATCTCCATCATAGTACTTATTACAATTGTAATTTATTTGTATATTTATTTATTGAACATTTGTTTTCCCCACTAGATTCTGAGCTCCATGAGGACAGGGATTATGCCTATTTTAATCTGCACTGTATATGATACATTGTAACAATAATAAAAACAACAAGATGTCAATTTTTATTGCTTGCTTATTATTTGCTGGGCCCTGTTTTAAGTATTTTATGTGTATTATTGTAAAGTTCATTTAACTATATTTGTTGAGCTAATAAGTACATAAATTTGTAATAAGTTAAAAGATCCTAGTTTATATAAACACAAAAATCTCTTTCACCAGGCAGAATAGAGCCCAGGGTGAGAGGACCTGTAAATGTCAATTACTCCATATAAATGATGAAACCAGGGCTCAGAGAGGTACAGCCACCTGCTTAAAGTCACAGAGGAATATCAAGAATGTGAATTTTCTAATGATGCGTCTAATGGTCTTGAGTACAGGGCGTCTCATCAACTTCGATGCATTGAGTTAATCACTCTGAAAACTATTAATATTTCTTATATGGATTTATTCTTTGTCCTTAATACACTCATTCATCAAATATTTGCAACATCTACCTTGCACCAGCATGCTTTGTGGAGTGTCAGGGATACCAAGACAAGAAAAAAACATGGTAGGGGAGATATGCCCATAAACAAGAGTGTCATTCACTAAGGTGTGGCCAGTGTAAAATAGGGAAGTATAGATATGGTGGGGGTCCTGGAGGGAAGTGATTTCCACCCACAGATATTGATAAAATAATTCGCTTCAGTGTGGCCATCACTATTGGGGGACAAAAAAAGAAAATGCATTTCTTTTAATACTGTAAAAAAAAAAAATCGAATTCTTGAGCGAAATCACAGTTCAACATTATTATCCTGAACAAAGAGTGAAAGGAATTGCTTCAGCTGCTACTCTTTTTCTCTGGACGTACTCATGACAGATTGATAAAATCATTCATTCCTTTATCCAACAAATATTTATTGGATGTTCATCGCATGTCGGGCACTCTGTCAGACAATGGGATACAAGAATGATGAAAGCTCAGCATTAGTTTTCTCGGTGGCCTTGCTACATCTGATATTCTTATTTAACTAAAAAATTCCATAAAAATGACTGTTTTTCATTTTTTTGCCACATAGCCAATATGTCCTTTTTTAATGGAAGATCTAATTTTCATCCAATCAGCAATTGTTTATTAAGCATCTACTACAACTCAAGCACTGGATTTAGGAGTGAACGAAACAGACAAAAATCTGTGTCCTTACATGAGAGATCATCCAAGGGAGATGAGAGTAATGGGATAAATGATTATTTGATTTAGAAACATGGAAACTAAGAATGGAAAATAAATCAATGGCCTTGCCTCAGTTAACCTGACCTGATTAATTCCAAAATCCAGCCTTGTCCAGCTAAGTGCTGTAGGTCAGAGGCCCACCTAAAATGCCCATAGGTACAGCATATAAATGGGAGAATATAAACTGGACCATGTTATATCTCAATAGAGAGTAAATCAGGTGGTGGGAATAGCTACCATCTGAGAATATAGGCCAGGGATTGCTCGATCTTGACTAGGAACTGAAACCCACATTTTTATGTAAATTTCTTGATTTTTAAACACACAGCAAATTCAAAAATGAAAATGACATGTTGATCAAACATTTTTTCAGAGCTTCATGGAAACAAAGAAGCATGAATTATCTGCTATCCTCTAATAAAATTAAATCTAATTCGATGCCATGCTGTCGTTAATAGAAAATTCTATTTAAAAACAAAAATGTATTTTAAAAAGGGAAATAAGACCAAAAATTTTAAAAGTACAATCAAATTGCTTTTTACTAATTAAAATTAATTTTATCTAATTACCTTCTCTATAGAACTTAATTTTATACAACCATTTTGATACTTCTTAAGAATATGACTTAAGCTAACAACATCTGTAAAAGCTATGGGTAGCTTGTTAATTTGACAGTTTTACAAAATATAGTGACTTGTAATCTATTTAATATTTGAAACTTGTATACATATTCATTCACACATGCATTCTGAAACATTTATAATTGCATTTCATATTTTAAAAAAATTTGTAATTTTAAGTTTGTTTCAACAAAACATTTTGCAAGTATGTGCACATATACTTATGTTGCATTTGATATTAATTTTCATTGTTATGAGCTATTATGAATTTAGAAAATGAAAAGATCTAGTTAAGGGTTTAAACTTCAGCTTGATTTCTCCCTTTCTTATTTGTAGAGTTTACCATGTTGAAATGTCTAGCTTTATAAGTAGTCTTGTTTCTAAAAAATCATGTAGGAACATGTTTTGGCAGTATTTAAAAGAATACAAAATTTTGACCCTTTGGGGAAGACTACTTTTGAAATATTAACATCTTGCTAACTTTTCTAAGAATTGTAAATTTCGAAAAAAAAAATTCTTTTCAGATTTTCATGAAGTGAATTTTAAACATTCACTGGATAAAGAGGTCAGCTGATAAGCAGCTTTTATTCCAGCAACTCTCAACATATTAAAACTCTGACCGGGAATAAACACTCGTGCTATTATGGTGCCTAAAAAGTATGCCAGTAATGATGCACCCTGCATACATGGAAAAGCCAAGTTAAGCGAGGGCCTCCGGATCGTAGCTCAGCTCTTACAAGTTTAAGAGCAATAGACTTTTGAGGTGAACTAAAACAAATAGGTTCTGGTAGGTTCTTTCATACCTTAAAATCTGCACAAAATGATTGAGCTTTTATATTAGGTAGGTTCTTTCATACCTTAAAATCTGCACAAAATGATTGAGCTTTTATATTAGAGCTTTTACATATATTTGAGGCATCTGCTTTTAATTGTTATAGGATGTAGATAATGCATCTATTATCTTCATTAGGTTTCTCAATCAGACTTTATGCTGAAATTCCTTTCAACAATCCCATGATCTTAAACGTGATTCTCCACCTTGCTAGAAAATGATGCTTTAAACTGAACAGGTTGAAACTAGCAAAGGGTTGCCTTCCAAAAAACTCCCTTCTCTGTAAAGAAATGAATTCTGTTGACAGCCCTTTATTCTTAGGGTTCTTCCTCTTTCCTACAGGCTGAGGAAGCAGCCTTATGCTTTTTTGTCATCATCTGGGCTGCATTCTGATTTCCTGACCTCCGAGTTAATCCTTCTTTTTTTCCTATTAGCAAGTGTAAGCAGGCCAACTTCAAACGGACTGCAATAGGTCACAAGGTTTAATGGGCACTGAGATAATCATCTAAATTACATTTCTAGGCCTGATGGGCTAGACAGACTTACAGGGTGACTTTACCAGTGGATTCGCTGTTAATCGCCAAGGTTGGTAGGTCTCCGCGTGGAGCTGCCTTTGCCTGCCTCCCTCGGGGGCCGGGTCATATTGACTGATTAGTGAAGGCAGCTGCATTAACTTTCTTCTCCCACAAAACGTGTCATGTCCCAAAAGGACATGAAAGTCAAATGTGGCCACAGCTCAAACACCAGACACACTCTTTTCATCTCTGTGGAATGATCTGCCCTCTGCTTGTAGATCATGATCCGCAGCACAACAGTTGTTGCTGATTTTCACGACCTGTTAACACTTAGGAATTTTTACATTAAAGAACCTCCTTCCACATCGATTTCTTGTAGCATCTAGGAAAATGCAATGGCCTATTGTATATTTTTTTATTACTATATGATTCTTAATTTTAAAAGGAAGAAGAAACATGGAATTACTCTAAAGATAAAAGGAACCAAAATAATTTCACCTCTTAAAATTCAAAGACAGACATCCTTTGGAACTGGCAGAGGCAACAGCATCATGAGTTGTTTTTACTATACAGACTCATCCAATTTGGTTACATATTTCAGTGTATTATCAAAGAAAACAGCAGCTTTTCCTCTATTAGGGTATGATGTTAGAATATATGTTTATATAAAACCCCAAAAATTAATGAACTGAAAATTAAACAATGTGCCTAATATATAAATAAATATAATACAGTATCTGTCATCTCTATAACACTTTATAATTTACAAAAGGCTTTTACATCCATTATTATTTTATTCTTAATAATTATACAGTAAAATAGGCTGAGGCAAATACTATTATTTCTGTTTTACAGATCACAGCAATTTTCTGAGAAGTGGCAGCTGTGTCACTGAGGTAATAAGTGAAAGAGCCAGCATGAA
>NW_011888814.1:2630217-2645604 GCF_000151845.1 Pteropus vampyrus | reverse complement strand
ACATATATTTGAGGCATCTGCTTTTAATTGTTATAGGATGTAGATAATGCATCTATTATCTTCATTAGGTTTCTCAATCAGACTTTATGCTGAAATTCCTTTCAACAATCCCATGATCTTAAACGTGATTCTCCACCTTGCTAGAAAATGATGCTTTAAACTGAACAGGTTGAAACTAGCAAAGGGTTGCCTTCCAAAAAACTCCCTTCTCTGTAAAGAAATGAATTCTGTTGACAGCCCTTTATTCTTAGGGTTCTTCCTCTTTCCTACAGGCTGAGGAAGCAGCCTTATGCTTTTTTGTCATCATCTGGGCTGCATTCTGATTTCCTGACCTCCGAGTTAATCCTTCTTTTTTTCCTATTAGCAAGTGTAAGCAGGCCAACTTCAAACGGACTGCAATAGGTCACAAGGTTTAATGGGCACTGAGATAATCATCTAAATTACATTTCTAGGCCTGATGGGCTAGACAGACTTACAGGGTGACTTTACCAGTGGATTCGCTGTTAATCGCCAAGGTTGGTAGGTCTCCGCGTGGAGCTGCCTTTGCCTGCCTCCCTCGGGGGCCGGGTCATATTGACTGATTAGTGAAGGCAGCTGCATTAACTTTCTTCTCCCACAAAACGTGTCATGTCCCAAAAGGACATGAAAGTCAAATGTGGCCACAGCTCAAACACCAGACACACTCTTTTCATCTCTGTGGAATGATCTGCCCTCTGCTTGTAGATCATGATCCGCAGCACAACAGTTGTTGCTGATTTTCACGACCTGTTAACACTTAGGAATTTTTACATTAAAGAACCTCCTTCCACATCGATTTCTTGTAGCATCTAGGAAAATGCAATGGCCTATTGTATATTTTTTTATTACTATATGATTCTTAATTTTAAAAGGAAGAAGAAACATGGAATTACTCTAAAGATAAAAGGAACCAAAATAATTTCACCTCTTAAAATTCAAAGACAGACATCCTTTGGAACTGGCAGAGGCAACAGCATCATGAGTTGTTTTTACTATACAGACTCATCCAATTTGGTTACATATTTCAGTGTATTATCAAAGAAAACAGCAGCTTTTCCTCTATTAGGGTATGATGTTAGAATATATGTTTATATAAAACCCCAAAAATTAATGAACTGAAAATTAAACAATGTGCCTAATATATAAATAAATATAATACAGTATCTGTCATCTCTATAACACTTTATAATTTACAAAAGGCTTTTACATCCATTATTATTTTATTCTTAATAATAATACAGTAAAATAGGCTGGGGCAAATACTATTATTTCTGTTTTACAGATCACAGCAATTTTCTGAGAAGTGGCAGCTGTGTCACTGAGGTAATAAGTGAAAGAGCCAGCATGAAAATCCAGGTCTTTTGATGCCACACCCAATCCTTGAGTATAATTGAATAACATTTCGAAAAATGTGTTCATCCGGTGGAATGAACTAGCAGGTTTGAGAAAAAATAGCCATTTACTCAAAGAGGCCCTATTGGCAGAGTTGGTAGATAAATTGTGTTTATTCAGTTAGCTTTATAAAGTAAAAAAAATTGGATATTCTAAACTGATTTAATAAGAAGGATGTTGATTTGTCAAAATAGCCACATACATTATAATGTTTCTAAAACCCTGGCTGACTCTGAATAGCATGGAGTTTACAAAAGCCACAAATACATGAAATCATATTTTAGTCTGATGTGGAAGAGACCACGTAGAAATTTAACAAACAAATGGACTGTGAATGCTTTAAGTGAAAGCCAGAATCAGAAGAAATGTTTGATTTGTATTAATTCCAACCTTAAATATTTCAAGACTTTCCGAATTATAAAAATTTTACCTTCCCTACATACCCATATAACAATAAGAATAAGAAAGAAAAAAATAGCTTAGAAAATAGTTTAGAAACTGGATACTCATACAGACGCCTGTAGGAAGTAGATGTATTGTGAATTCTTCATGAAGTCTCTAGAGACTGGGAACAGAATGGAAGAGAAGAAAATTACAGTGTGGAGGGGATTAATTTCCAAGAAAAGGGCTTTATAATGACGTACAGATTGGTCATATGATTACTGAATATATCATCACTCTTTCATGTCTGAATAGTAGGAGGAATAGGGTAAAGATTATTTTAATATATTTATATAAAAATAAGTCGCCCAACACGAACCTGGTCCATTAATGAGCATAGCCTTTGTTTTTATTACTGGTCAGTTTAGAAGCTTCACATTTTTATAGTTTTAAGTTTGACAAACCTTTTAAGTTTGATGAAAAGAGGTCAAACAAAAAACAGATACAAACAAAACAAAACAGGAAAAAATACTGGATTCTTAGATTGAGTTTATATCCAACATACACTACTTTGTTCAGAATGTTCTTCACCCACTATTTGATGAAGTTTTCCATCTCGTTTTCATTTATTTGAATTATGTTTAACAAAGGCACATAAAACAAAAAAACATAATAATTTATGTTACCAAAATAATAATTTAAATACCCAATCTGATATAATATGTTACATAAGCAAAACATAAATGCCTTTGACAATTTTGGAGAATTTAAGGAAAAACTTAGAAAAACGTTGTTGTTCAGAATCAGCTATAGGAAATGTTAGAAAATGTTAAGAAAATGGAGAAAAGTACATTGTGTCATAAAGAATGTAGTGGTCAATATAGGATTGAAAGTCAAGTTATGGGAAGCAGCATAGAAGGGGTTTCTTTTGTTCCCTGGAAAAATTATCTCCTTTGTGACCTAGAAATTAGTCTTTTGGTTTTTAAGAGGTAAAGAAACAGCCTTTCTGATAATATAAACAAATGGAATACCTAGAATTGTATTGAAAAGGCAATGCTTCTGAGCAGTATAATCCTTAAAGCAGGTGCTTTTTATATGAGAAAAGGGCATAAGTTCCCAAGAGTAAAAGGCAATGGTTCCCAAAGTGTAGTTCCTGGACCAGAGGCGGGGGACCAGCATCACCAGGAAACTTGTCAGACATGCAAATTATTGGGCCCCGCCCAGTCCTACTAAGTTAGGAACTGGGGCTGGGGCCAGCAATCCATGCTTTAACAAATCTCCCAAGATATTTCAACTCATGGTCAAATTTGAGAATCATTAGCATAAAGGGAAAGCAGTGATGGGAAAGGAATGAGAGGAACGTGAAGTCAGCCTCTGGCCAGGCAGTGAGCCCTACTAAAAATGGTTTTAGCGGAGGGTATTGTAAGTCCTTACAAGGTGCATACTTAAAGAAACTAAGATCTAGATGCAAGTGAACTGAAGAAGGGTTCTAGACTGGAGAGGAACTAGATGGCAAACTGAGGTCTAAGTCTCCCAATCTGCTTTGGCACAGTCACTTTAAACCTGAATCAAGAGATCTGTCCCAAGTCTCAAATTATGCTGTTTAGGTTAAAAGCAAACAAAGAAATGTAAACAAAATGCAGCAAAACTGCTAGTCTGAGAAGAGGAACTAACACACACTGGGAAGCCAAATCATGCTCTGTATATCAGGCTTATAGGAATTTATTTGGGGCAGAACATGATTTGATTATGAAAATATCTAAAGCTCTGATAATAGGCATTTTATTCCATGGCTGAACAAGTTTCCTTATTTGGCATCTGGATGAAAATACCTTAGTAGCTTAAGAGCAGCTAACTGTACAACAATTAATATCATAAGCTTGAAATTCAGACAGACCAGAATTTGAGTCTCAGGTCTGCCCCTTGTCTGATGTGATGATAATGTCTATCACATATGGCTGTCATGTATATTTAAGTGGTCAAAGGTGCCAAGAACACAACGTGGCACATAGACACTTATTATGATAGACTGCTCTACTGCATGGGCTTATTCCAGTCATATATAATGTGACCGGAAGTTCTGACTGAAGAGTTTCAACTTGTAAGGTATAAATAAGAAATAATTTTATTTTTTCCAATAACTATATCACGCTCCATTGTGACCCACCTACCCTGTTTCTTAATGGGTCTGGCTCCCTTAATGATATCACATTGATCATTACACTTTGGTCATTGTCACTTATAAAAAGTCTCATTTTCATTATAAAGGCTTAGACCTAGTCACTACATCTTTAATTTCATGTTGGACCCCAAGCTTTCCCCAGGGAAGTTTGAATTTATAGCTCCTACGGTTTATGATGGGTTTAATTTTAAGATGGTTCTTAAAGTTCCTGGCCCTAGCATATACACATGTTCCTCCAGTTATTCAAAAAACAGTCATCTAGGTGCTGCTGTGAAGGGATTTTGCAAATATAATTAAGGTCTCAAATGAGTTGACCTTAAATTAAGGAAGTTAAATTTGGGTCTAGAGATCAGAGGCAGGGAAGACGGAGAGACACAAATCCCGAGAGGGATTGGAGGTGTGAATGGTCCTGATGCTGGCTGAGGAGATGGAAGGCAACCACACAGTAAGGAATGCAGGCAGCCTCTGGGGGCTGAGCGCAGCCCTTGGCTAACAGCTAGCAAGGAAATGGAACTTCAGTTCTGCAGCTGCAGGCAACTGAATTCTACAACAACCTGAATGAACTTGGAAGCTGATTCTTCCCCAGAGCCTCCAGCCAAGAACTGAACCTGACTAACACCTTCATTTCAGCGTTCAGCCGTGAGTAAAGAACCCGGTCATACCACCCCTGGATTTCTCAGCTCCCAAACTGTGAACTAGTGAATGGATATCATTTTAAGCTGCTAAATTTGTGATAATTTATTACACAGAAATAGAAAACTAATACCAGCAGGTTATAGGTAGTGGATGGGATCTGTTCTCTCTTAGCTTTCCTAAACTCACTCCTCTTGATTTGAGTCAGGAGGAGGAAGAAAAAGAAATCTCCTTCGTAGTGGTCATCAATTACTGCTGACCTAGCTCACTGTCTAACTTGATGTGGATGGAGGGAGCCTCGGATAGGCCCTGATGACTGAAGCAGATGCCTGGGGCAATTAGTCTTCGCTGGCTTTTCCAGATGATCCTGATTTATAGGCTCAAGTGCCTTCTTTTGTGCCATGCTGGGTCCCTGATAAACCTACAGAACTTAGCTTCTTCTGCTTTCTACAGTTGCGACTCTGGGAGCTGCAGCCTGGGACAGATCTATCCCTAGGTCCTGAGATACACCTCTAGATAGAGACACATCTAGATCCTTGCCTCTCTGAGCCTGGTAAACCTTACCATCTGCCTTTTTCAAAAGGCTCTTTTCTTCTTCTAGCAGTACAAGGCCATTCCGCAAGCCCTGTAACTAAGCAGACATCCAACCAGGTAAACAAGCACCTTTGTCTCCTTTTTGAAGTCACCTCCAAACTTCACAAGGAGGAAAGATCCTGGACCCCTGCCCCTTCCCCTGCCTGAAGCAGAGGGTAGCCTTACTTGACGAACAACATATTTCCCAAAGGTCACCTCTTCTCTCTCTCAGTCCCCTCATGCCTCTTGCTGCTGAGCATGTGAAAGTCTGAGGCTAAGAGGGAGGCCTTCTTTTTACTGAGACATGAAGAACTTAGAAACTTTGTATTATTTGGTGACCTTCAGGGACAGAAATGATGCCAACACTGTTCCCTTACAAATGTAATGATGCATCTTCACGTTTTTGAAAGGATGTATTTCTATTACCTAGAGCATAACTTTTTAAAAAATACAACATATATTTAATTTTGTATTCAGCTTGGAAATACCATTTAATTTTACATATATTAATTACAAATTTTCTAGGCATTATGCTAAGTGGGATGATCAAGGCCTAGGATTTGGCTGGGAGAAACTTTTTATATGTATTGTGTACATGCCCATGCACACATGCACATGTGCAAGTAAGGGAGAGGGAGACAGAGAACATTAGAAAGAGAGACGGAAAGAGGTAGTGGAGAGATACTGTTAACTGAGAATTGTGTCATAAGGCTGTCACCATCCTGAACAATATTGTGCTAATGGGTAGGGGAATCCACTCTGTTTAAAATAGGATTCGAATGAGGTTGCGAGTGCTTCTTCTGGTAAAAAATAAGAGGTAGGTTCATTTATGGGCCCAGCATGCTTCCACTGCGCCACTCTGCTATCTGAGGTAGATTCGTTTAAAAAATACATTTAAACTAAACATATTAAAATTGTAACATGCGTATTCCCTCAGGCATATTCTTTCTTGGCCTAATGAATCCATGTACTTCTGTTTTTTTGTTTTGTTGGTTTTTTTTTAAAGCACAACTAAGCAAACAAAGCACAAACAAACAAATAAACACAAACTCTTGATCCACTCAGAGACGTAAAAGGTAGGATTTTATCAAAAGGTGACATCACCTTCCACCCATGCATTATACCATGTATAATGGGTAGTTCTGAAAAATCTGAGTTTTACAAATCAAAAATGGTGAATTGCATAAGTGCTTTTTTACTGTTTTTGAATGTGAAATTCAAAATTTATACCATTTTTATTATACCAGATAAACAGTAAAATCTTTATTCTATGGGTCTGCAAAAGCAACTTTTGAAGTCAGATATATCTATCAACATACTTATTAGAGGCATTTTTTTCTCTTATAGTTTTGGAGAGAATCTGAAAGCCAATGCCAGTATGGTTTAGATATTCATAATTGTTTACACATGTTTCAGTAACAAAATATATTTGGAGGGGGGGTGGCACTTTACTTTTAGGATTTGGGACAGCTGGAAATTATTACCGTTATGGATAAAAGTGTTCTAACTGGATAATGGTGTTAAAAAGAATATAATATCCCAGAATATCTCTTTCTAACATGGAACACATATTATTTTATTAAGTTGAGTTATTTAAATGAGGATTGGCTATTGTCTGGTCAGTTACACATGAAGGTGTCTAAAGAAATAAGTTCTCAGAGGAAGCATCAAATAGAAAATGACTGTGATTTATTTGTATTAATATTATTATTTTGGGCAGAGAAACCTCAGTAATCCTTTTAAGAGGTAGATAGTTAATAATACACATAATAGCAATGACAGACTCTAATTAAATATTTAAGAAATGGGACATTGTTTCCAATCATGGTATAATGTATCAAATACCTTGGAGATGTGTAAAATTTCTTTTCATATTTGCTTATCCAAAAAAAAAAAAAAAGATGATTAATAAGGGATTCTGTGTCTCTCAGAACCTGAAGTGTTTCTTCTAAGAAGCTAGACTATGTAAAGAGCCAAGAGGAAGCAGGGTTCAAAGGAAATTCATCTAATATTTGTGCTCTGGTTATAAAAGGGGGCGAGAGGTTGTTCATCCACGGCATGTGGCCAGTTGGCAGGGAGGGCTGCAAGCCAGGCGAGGGGTTACTGTGATCACAGATGGACTTAGATGGGAAAGAGGATGCCAGAGAGTCCCAGGCAGCGCATGCTATTTTGGGAGCTTTACACAAATCATTATTTTTTCATTCTGTGCCAGTATTGATGCCAACAAATGTATTTGTTGATCGGCTATTGAAGATTTGCAGATTACTAAAGTTAAGTCTCATCCTCGGTGACATCACTCAAGGAAGATTTTTTAAATAATAATTTATAACTATCTGTAAGTATGATGCTTTCCATTAATAAAAAAAATATATAGTTTTTATATTTTGTTGTAGCAATTGGATAGCACTAAGTCTTAACTAATAAGGGTTTTGGATAGCAGAGTACATGTTCTAAAGGAGAAATAGGGCACTCTTTATAGTCAAGAAGAGTAGTCAAGTTGGTAAATTTGCAATCAAGAAGAGTAGTCAAGTTGGTAAATATGCAATCCATTGTTTACTTTATAAATTAACAAATAGCAGTTTTGCATTAGAGACTTTCTTAAAGACATAGAGCTGGCTTGAGGAACTCAGAAAATACAGCTGGGTCTGACTTCCAAGAGCCCTTCTATGTGCGGCACAGCCGTAAGCTGCCATGAGGGTCTATAAGCAATCCATAGGTTCTCATCCTCACTTACTGGCAATGAACCTTGGTAAATTATTAAGTACATGAGGTTCATATCGACCTTGACAAGTTATTGAGGCTTACTCATATGCAGCGTGAGGGATTGAACATCCAAAATCTCTCTGACTCTGAATTTTAATGTTACATAAGATTCAAAAATGGCCTAAAAATGAATATAACTCCTGCCTGCAGAGCTATTGGTCAATCTGCAGCTAGAGACATGCCCAGCCACCACACCCCACCTACTGGCATCTTCTCCATTAACAGCTTGGGCCCTTGGGGCCTTTTCTCCACACATAATTGTTGCAGGGCTAACTGGCATACTTGCCCCCTCCCTCAGGATCCTCCCTTTAAATTATAATATTATGTGTTAAGAGGATTTTCCCCAGTTTTATTGAGATGTAACTGAAAAAGGATTTCTGAAGGTTCTCTATAAACTAACTTCACTTGAAAACTCTCTTCTGTAGGGAAAACAAAACAAAACACCTGATTGTAAGTTCCAAACAACAACCTACAAATTTTAACTTTTTGAGCCAAAGCCTTTTGGAAAACATGCTTATTTCAGCAACCTAGTTTTGGAGTGGAGTGGAGTGGCTAAGAGCAAAGCTTATAAGTAGCAGAGCTCTGGAACCAGGCTTCTTGGGTTCAAACATGAGTTCTGCTATGTGACCTTGAGCAAGTTCTCTGTGCCTCAGTATCTCTGTCTGTGAAATGGGAATTATCAAAGTATCTTCCTCATGTTCTGTTTTGTTTTGAGAATTGAATTAATAAATGTAAAGCAATTAGAATAGGACCTAGCACACAATAAGTGCAGAGAAAATGCTAGATTCTATGCATTTTAAGTATTCTCAAAAGTGACAACTCTCTAATCTGTGAAGATGTATTAGCATTGGGGAAATATCTAAAAGTCATTTGGAAAAAAATCAGATTTTAAAAAAGTGGGGGAGACTTTAGCAGTTATGGTTGAAATTATGATGTGAATATATACAATTAGACTCGTTTAGTTTATCATCAGGTATTAATAAATTTAATTGCCTTTTGAAGGGATGGATTTCAAAATGATAGTACTTTTTTTAGAGATTATACAAAGCAAAAAATTAAATTACATTATAGTTATACCTTGTGCCTGATGACACATAAGTATTGTCACTGTCCTTCACTGCTCAATTCTAAAAATGGCACAGGGAACACTGATCTCCTTACCTTTAATGGAATCCAGAAGATAATATTGTGAAGAATGTTCTTATGTTTTGAAAAAAAAAAGAAAAACCCAGAATAAAAACTACCCATCCTTTTGTTAATCCTCTTGAATTCTTAGTCTGTCAGTTGAGATTGCTAATAAGATGACATACAAAACTGTGCAACTATCAAAATTAAAACACACTTCAAGGCAAATTTTATGCTCAATTCTGGAATTTTTGTTTGATCACATTCACTAAAAAATTTATAGTATAATTTAGCACAGGTCATTTGTTCTATTAAGCCCTTCCCATTTTCACATCTTATTAAATCTAAAATAGAAGCAATTAAAAAATCTAAAAATTCAGTTTACTAGACCTCAGTAGGAAAAAAAAATCCTGTTTTAAACTTTCCTTTTTCATCAGCCTGAAAACATATTTTATTTATCTGTCTATTTTTATCTTGCAGACATGTATAAGCCCCTTCTGTGCCCAAGCTCTTCACAATATTAACTGTTTTTTTCTTAAAACCACCCTAAAGCGTTGATATTATATCTCTATCTGACAGATGAAAAACTTGCCCAAGGTCTCCAACAGTAAGTAGTGAACTGTGACTCAAATCCAGGCAGCACAAATAATGTTTTGATCAACATATTTAAGAGAGGTTATTTAGCTTAAAGATAATTTGTCCCTTTTTAGTATTTCTTGAACCTTTGAAATCCAGGTCTCAACTTTATCAGCAATTTAATTTTAAATAACCTATCAGGTCAGGAATTCAACATGCAATATTTATTTTCCAAATCAGTAAGTCTGGAAGGATCATCCTTAAGCAAATAGGGTGGTAAGGTATAGGGGAGGTGAAAACCCAGAAAAGTCGGTGAAAGCCTGCACCATATTGCTGAAAAATAAGATCTCACAAAGACAAAAGGCCACTGGGGTGCAGGTGGGGGGTTCTGATCTGCTTTGAAGAGTGAGGTCATGCTCAATGTTATAACCTTATTAGTCCTGTCTCAAAAAAGAATGTGGGTAAAAAGAAAAAAGACAAATTAGCAGTATTTTCAAAAGAAGTTAAATGTCAGGCAGCAAAGTGTCCTAATTCTGCCTTCAGGGAACGTATGTCAAATTAGCTTGTAGTTCTACAATCCGTGAAACCGGCTGCAGTGAACGCCCCACCCCTCATTCTTGTTCCTACAAAACATGCCTTTGAAGGAAATGGTATAGTTGGTCAAATGCATGTGGAAATTTTCTCAGCATTACCTAATTGAGACATTAGGCCAACCTTTATTTGAACAATCAGTTATAGCCTGCTGAAAGAAAGCACATTAATGGCTTTGACTAATGAGGACAATATAAA
Source organism: Pteropus vampyrus (assembly GCF_000151845.1). NCBI lineage: Eukaryota > Metazoa > Chordata > Mammalia > Chiroptera > Pteropodidae > Pteropus > Pteropus vampyrus. The sequence continues at coordinate 2,635,172 of NW_011888814.1, read as the reverse complement.
TAGTCCAAATGACAAATTACCAAATTTCCCTGTGATCTTAGAACCACCATTACCTATAACTCATATCCACTTTCTGGACCTTTGAAAAGACGGAAATGGCTAGGTAGCTCTTCACAGGTGTTTATTTCTAAGGGAATATTAGATTTGGTGGTATTTTGCTTTGAGAACTATAATAATTGCTGATTCTCTGTGCTAATCATTGAAAGAACACACATATTTCCAAAATATAATATTGTTATAGAGACATTAATTTATTTGTTATTAAAACTATGGATGAAATAATACATGTAAATACTTAGTACAGTTGCTAGGACAAAGTAGGTGCTCAATAAATTGAATTAGAACCATATATATTTATGCCAGAAATAAAACTGACCTTACTATGCTTGTCACTGCTAGTGATATTCTACTTCAGATTATGAGATACAAGGATAAGAATTATTTTTTACCTGGGGTTTTTCATAACTCTGAAACTTTACCCAGCACTGGGTGTGACTATACAATATTTCTTGAGACAAGGAGTCAAAACTTTCATTAGATATTCAAAGGGATACATTGCTTCTCCAAAAGAGTTAAGAACCACTGGCCCAGGGCAATCATATGCTTTACCTGGTCTTTTACAGAGCCAAACTCTGATGTTTGATGAAGCCAAAAGAGTCTCTTTAAAAATAAGTCATGTTCTAGAGTTGGTTTGGTAGTAGAAGGAGGACTTATAAAAATTCCTAACCTAGTACCCAAGACCCCTCTCCTCTCTCACCGGCCTCCTTGCTATCCTGGTATGTACCATTGCTAGAGTTAGTTTGGACTTAAAAAATGAAGAATAAAATGGAAAAAGAGAGATAATGACCTAGGGGCCCTTTGGAGCAATTAAAGCCCACAAAGAGGTAGATGTTAGAAACTGACATTATCAAAGGGGCTCCCTTTATTTGCTTCTCTTTTAGCCATAACCTCCTTCCCAGTTTCTAACATTACAGTTAACATCTGGTTACTCTATCCAAAATATTATACTTAAAAACCTCTCATGGTTCCTTTCTATTTCCCTATCCAGCTCAGAAATCAGAAGACTAATTCTTAGCATGCCAAATCAGAAACTTCAAACAGAAATGAGTGTACGCAGCAGAAGGCTGAACTCAGGGAAACTTCTCTGGATGCTGGCAGAAACCAGGAAGATCCGATTCTCTTCCACATCGTATTGGCCCTGGTATCTAACGGTAGTAAAAATTTGTTTCTTCCTGTAAAGGAAGCAGATGTGACTTGGAGAAACATGGAGAACAGATGTGCTGAGCAAAAGTTTTTATTTGAACAGTAATTTATCTGACCATAAGTTACATAAACTCATGAGGTGAGTGTTTAACATAATTCTTTTTCACCAGCTCAGAAAGATAATTTATGTAAGCACTGAAATAGATGATGAATTAAAGAACACGCCCTTCTTCTCTTCACTTGCTTTTGAAGTTAAGATTGAATACTTAAGCATTCAATGTTTAAGACTTCAACGTATGTAAATGCTTACTGGCCTCTAAGGAGGCCTCTGCATTCAGAATGTCTGGGTGTGCAAAGTGCTCATGGAAATAACATTTCATTCTCTTCGGTGCTACCTGGGCTTTTGAAGAATGCTAGTAAAGGACTGCTCAGTCTGTGAACACAGAACTTGAAACAGTTGCAAAAGGTTAAGTGTTTATAAGTCAAGGGCACTTAATGAGACTTGAAAGAATGCCTACATTCGAGTCACTTTGATGAAATGGATGCCTCCATTACAGATCCTTCAGCGTGAAGTCCTAGACTAGGGAGGACATCTCTATCAGTGGGAACAGTGCCTATGGCACACAGTACTCTTAGGGGTCCAGGAAAATGTTTGAATTTCCTTCAAAATTAGAAGAAAAAAATGAGCTTTTCAGTCAAAGAAAATATTCTCTCTACATAATATTAACATGTTCATCTGCATATCAAGACTGTTGTAAAATATAATTTTAAGTAATTTTGTCACAGAAAGAGCCCACAAGGGCAAAAGTGCCTAGGACCCATGAACGTAAGAGATGCAGCTCTGCGGAACAGCCCAGGTCACTCTCTTTTCCAACCCCCAACCAGTTCTTCCCGTCCTGATGCATTTAGAATTTCAGCATCCTCAGGATTATTGGTTCCTACTTCTTTTGCTGTTCTCTCTTTCCCTGTTCTCCTTCTCTATACACCTGCTGATAAACCCTAGAGGCACTTCTGGACTTAAAAAAGTTTTTATGCTGCTGCTGAGGATGATAATTTAATATTGACTGAGCACTTAATCATGCACCAGGCTTGTGCTAAAACTTTGCATTTATGATCTAACTGAATCCTCAGTACAATTTAGTACCTATTATAACATAGGTACTATTACTAGTTCTATTCTTAGAAAAAGGGAAACCAAGGCTTTAGGGAGCTTAAATGCCTTGCAAGAGTACACAACGACCAGTTGGGACAGCTGGGCCAGTTAGAAGCAGAGCTGGGACTGCGGCTCAGGCTTCCGACAGCAGTTATGGGCATGAGCGTGAGAGTCAGTCCATGGCTTTTAACTACTAGGTTAGAAAAATGGCCTGAGCTACTTCACTAAGATGCAAAATTTGCTCTGATAAAATAATTTCCACAGAGAAAACAGATTCTTATCCTCTTTATAGAGCAAAAGCAAATTCTGTCTTTTGCAATGCACATTTCTCTACAACACAGACTCTACTGTTGAAAAATTAAATTACATTCCTCCGGTATATTGAGAGAACCAAGGTAACTGTAAACCACTAAAATGAGTATCTAATCAATGTTACAACTTTGGAAATGAACAAAGTTTTTTATTAAGCAATTATTGATACATGCTTTTTTGTTCTTTTATTATGGGTCTTTGCTAAGACATTAGGTAACTATCACTTGAGTTGTTTGATAATAGTTTTCTGTGGTGTTGGAAAGATATAAAAAATAAATGGGGAAATTGTAAAGCTTTTCCAAATGCCATAACTGGAATCCTTTACACATCATTTAATAACTCAGCATCTAGATTGTTCATTAATTTTTTTTAAAGAAAGCAGCAAATTCCAGTTTTAAATGTGTAGCTAAATGATGGACAAGACTTTTTTCAAATGATATTTTCTCTTTCCTTGGTATTTTCCTTTTATTAATAGCAATTTATTTTAAAATGAAAGCTGTTTATAGCAAATGGATCCATGAAACATAGTCTCCCATGCTTCTGTTATATGACCTTTCTGTAGATTTTATTTATGGCTTCATTCTGGCAAAACACTTTGAGGGCAAAATGTATATGAGACCATAGATCATCTATGGAAATCAGCTTCTATGGATGATATATTTTTATCCACGTAAAAAGTTTTGATTTGGAAAGAGATATTAAAAGAAATATTTCCCCATATGTATTTTAATTTCCTTAGAACATAAATATATTTTATTAATTCATAAGCATGACATATTCCAGGCATAATAACAGTTTACTACTTCCTAAATCTTTCTTCCTAAGAGCAAGATATTATGCTACTTACGGGTAAATCAAAATGAAATAACAGTCTATGTATGTTCTATGACTTTTTAACATTTCATTAAGAATCATGTTTTCTGTAATTGAATGCATGTTTCTGATTATAATAATTACATTAGAAAATATGGCAAAGTAATAAGTAAAATAAAGAGCATTAGAGTAGTGTCACTAACTACAGAAATTATGAAAAATGGAAGGGTGAAAAAAGAATAATCCCTCAACATTTAACATTGAAGGATTACATCTAAATAATTCACACTTCTAATAAGCCCACTAGAGATTTCCTAGATTTTCTAATAGGAAGCAGAAAAATAGGACCTCTCATTGATCTCTGTCAATGGTTCTCAACTGGGGTTGATTTTGCTCACCGGGGGACGTTTGGCAATATCTGGACACATTCTGGGTTGTCATCACTTGGAGAAGGGCATACCACTGGAACCTAGCAGACAAAGGCCAAGGATGCTGCCAAACATCTTATAATGCACAGCATAGCTCCCCCAAACAAAGAATTTTCCAGTCCCACTATCAACAGTGCTAAGGTTGAGAAACCCTAGGGTTCAAATCTGGTTGTTATATATCAGTTACATAAATTAGCCCTTTCTCTCTCACTGGTAATAACTAAATTAAGAGTTTCTTCTGTAGCAATATAATTAGAAACGAACACTAAACTCAAACAGTTAATTATGGCTAAGTAAGTACTTAACGATGTTTGAACATATAAATAATTTAAAATGTCTAGTAACAAATTATGTTGTTATTCACCAAAAGTCATAGTAATTGATTTTTTAATTGACTGGTGTGTCTTATATTGGCTTTCTCTTTAGTGTTAGTCTTTTGGTGAAAGGGTGAAATGAATAGTTGATGTTCAGAAGGTGAGAGAATGGGAGAAGGAGAAATTAGGAGGCTTGATTAACCACAAATGAGATTCTTCTTTTTTGGTTATTTGAAGGTAGATTGTTTTTAATGTTTATTTAAAATTTAATAATGGAGTTTATTAGGCCAAAACCTAATTTGAAATATGAGGAGGAATTGTAATTTTTCCTTTAACCAACAAATAAAATGTAATTAAGATTTAATTCATTTACATTTCAAGTATAGGCTTTGGAGATTCAAATGGAAAAGCCCTATCATTTAACCTGTAATAGTTCGATGCTACACTTCAGCGTTAAGAATATAATGAAGGAAGGCACTATGTTGACAGAAAAGAAAAAGAACAATTCAGAAGACCAAAAGTTTCTAAGTCTCCTAATGTTTATCTGTTTAGCTATTAACTTCACTTGGAAATTCTCAAATACCTGAAAAGTGATTGGTATTTGCGTTCCCTCACTCCTTGTCTTCTAAACTTCATCATGGCATTAACTTGCAATGAAACCTAAAAAGTCTAATGAAATTAAGCATAAAAGAGAAATAAGGGAAGGGTCTCTGGATTCGAATTTTAACTGGA
>NW_011888814.1:2621792-2627848 GCF_000151845.1 Pteropus vampyrus | reverse complement strand
ACATGACGTATTTGCAATTATACTTTCTGAGTGGATTAGCGTATATAATAATAGCACCAATTACTACTTCCCTGGAATCACCTGTAGTGACGGCCTATGATGTGAAGGAATGTAGAAGGTTGTACATAGAATCCTGGAAAATGAAAGAAAAAAAAATGGAGAGAACCAACAAACAAGACACTGTGGGTAATGTTCAACTGCCTCCAAAATCAACGGAGATACAAAATGGCATGTGTTGCTTTCAAGAGAAACTACAGCCTTTAGGAATGATCAAAGTGTGAGAAGTGAATTCAAAATATATCTACCCAAGAAAATTTAATTTCATTCATTGGGTATCCCTACTGTAAAATAGTTCCATAAATTTTCCTTTCATTAAAATAAATTCTACTGAATCTAGTTTAAAATTTCAAAAGTAGATCCAGGGACAAATCCAAGAAACACAGCCTAATTTAAAAGGGAAATATAAAACCAATTTCATAACTAAGTGTGAGTACTCAGACATTTTTTCAATATTAACCACAATAAATCCACTGAACACAATAAATTCAGAAAGGAGCTACCCCACTAAAAAGAAAACCATTCATAACAGGGTATCTTCAATACCTCATGGGACTCTTGCTCTTTTGAAATGAGACCACGGTTTGGATTTAAAAGCATACATGCTTTTCCTAACAACTTTCACTTGGCATTTATCACCTGGGTTAACATCATTCCCTATTCAATCCAAATATAAATGTAAAATTCACTTACCTGCACAAAACCGCATGCTGTAAAATCTTCAAACAAGGGCAGACTTGGGCGGTCTTCTCGATAGATGGTGAGTTTGTATGTGATCAGAGTCTCATCCTGGGCTAGAGATTCATCCACCACAATCACTGAGATCTTGTTTGTTCCTAAGCCCAGAGGGTAGTTGGCAAAGCTGGAGAAAGTAACATCTATTCAGCACAAATGAAGTCATACATTAAATGCCTACAATTTGCATAAGGTCTGTACAACTTCATAAGAAACCTAAAATGTGAAAATATTTTAACTTTGGTTTCACAGTATTTTGGTGTACTGAGTTACCTTACAGAGCAAGTCATGTTCCCTATGAACTATAGTGAAGGGAACTAATATTTCTTAACCATCTGTCAGTGTCGTACATTATATCATTTAATACTCACAATTCTACACATAACTATGAAGGTCTCCATTTTAAATATGGAGACCATGACATAGAACTAGGAAACAAAAGCCCAAAGTCACATGATAGAGTCAGGGTGGGGACCCAGATTCATCTGACATAAGTACTATTTTCTTTCTGCTAGACTCTCTTGACTCCTAGCAGTGACAAGAGCCTTTCTTTGCCTATAGCATGGGGACACAAATATCTGCCTAACTATGGACATGGATGTAATAAGTTTCTATCTTCTGTTCAAAATTCCAAATAAAAGAGTTGGTGATTCTCAAAAGAGTTGATAGAAAAAAATCTCAGTGAGACTAAGAAAGTTAGTGTTACATGTTCACAAATTGTCAACAACATGTTTATTAAGTAATCAATCCCCGAATAATCAAATTTGAGCAATTCGTTTGGGTAGAAGGAAGCTACCATTCAGAAGGATTAACTCTTCAGCAATTTAAAAACATGAAGACAACAATAAACAAACTTTTCCCCTAATGAGTCCTCTTTGATATTTCATAGCAAAAGATCCACTGTTGTTACAACATTGTTACTAAGATTCGATACACTGATTCCTAATAGGTGGGTAGAGAACTCAGAGCCTGGATGTGCTCTTTTAAACCATATGACACCTAAAAAGTGGAAGACTTCACACCGATGGCAATCTCTCCAGGTGGTCCTGTGCTTTGACTTTTCTGAACCACCTTCAAAAGTTGCTTCAAATGTTTGTTTCCCACTATGACGTCTACTCTCAGCCCAGCAGAGTCCCCATACCTTGGCCCTGCCCGTTCATGCAGGGACACCTTGCATTGACACTTAGAAGTCTCTGCTCCAATTGTCACTGTTACCACATCAAATGGGACTTCAGAGTAATAATCTTTGATCTTCGGATTAAATTCAGGCTTCAGTTCCAAATGCGGATGCGTAAAGATCTGCTTGATGTAACATTGTATGTCTTTATCTGTTATTTAAAAAAATGACAAAGAAAAGACAACTGGTCAGAGTTGATCTGTGGCTTCAGTTGGATTTTCTACTTGTCAAATTTGTAGAATTTGCCTCACATAACAGCTGTTAACTTTACTTTGTGTTATACAGATCCTATTTTTTTTGCTCAACTCTTAAAAGTTTAAAGGCACAGAAGGTGGGAAAATGTCTCTCTGGTGGGTTGATAACATTTCATGGCATTTACTGCATATACCAAGCGACTGTGCAACAGGGGCAATGACTCTGTGGGGTGATGATAGAAATGTATCAAGAGAAAATGAGGAAAATTTCTTAATGGGGAATGTCATCAAACTGCCACTGGATTGATATAGGATCTTATGGGCAGTAGGGTGGAGCAAAGAATGTGAACTCCAATATTATACCAGTCAGATACAAAAACTCCAACAGGTAATCCTGATTACCCCTCCTTATACCAGCTACTTCAACCTAAGAAAATACACTAAAGTATAGGGAGGAAATGCTATATTCTGTTCAACCTTGTTACAGAACTTATTATATTACTTCATACCATTGATTCAGACACTTTTAAGAATATTTCTATTTGGTATACCAAATTTTACAAAAATTCTTGATAAAAAAAAAAATAGCTGTAAAGGCACTTTTACCAGCCATTGCTAAATTATATTGTGTTCACATTTGAAATAAACAAGTTACTCAAAAGAAGCTTGGCAAATGTTTTTCAAATAAATATTAACAAGTATTTTGTTCCATAAACACTTTTCAATAGACATCAAAGTTCCAGTAAAGAGAAACAGAGCAAATTCTATAGAAATTGGTAAAATAAAAGTGTCCTTGAATTGCCTTTAAATAAAAGTGTTCATATAAAATGCATAGAAGAAAATATAGGAATGAAACTCAAGGACCTTGAACTTAAAGAGGATTTTATGAACTTGACCTCAAAGGCAAGGGAAGTAAAAGCAAAAATAAATGAATGGGACTACACTAAACTAAAAAGCTTCTGCTCAGCAAAAGAAACCGTCAACAAGGTAAAGAGACAACCATCTGAATGGGAAAATATATTTGCAAGCAATGCCTCCAATAAGGGCCTGATATCTAAAATACACAAAGAACTCATATGACTCAATAACAACAAAAAAACAAGCGATCCAATCAAAAAATGGGCAGAGGACCTGAACAGACACTTCTCGCTAGAGGACATACAAATGCCAACAAATATACGAAAAGATGCTCAACATTGCTAGCTACTAGGGAAATGCAAATCAAAACCACAATGAGATACCATCTCATACCTATTAGAATAACTATAGTCAACAGGACAAGTAATAACAAATGTTGGAGAGGATGTGGAGAAAAAGGAACCCTCATGCACTGCTGGTGGGACTGCAAATTGGTACAGCCACTATGGAAAACAGTATGGAGGTTCTTCAAAAAACTAAAAGTTGATCTACCATATGATGCAGCAATCCCTCTACTGGGTATTTACCCCCAAAGACTTGAAAACCCATATCCACAAAGATATTTGCATAGCGATGCTCATAGCAGCATTATTCACAGTGGCCAGGACATGGAAGCAACTGAAGTGTCCTATGATAGATAATTGGCTAAAGAAGATGTAGTACATATATACAATGGAATATTATTCAGCCATAAGAAGAGATGAAATACTGCCATTTGTGACAACCTGGATGGACCTCGAGATAATCGTGTTAAGCGAAATAAGCCAGACAGCAAAAGTTAAAAATCACATGATATCACTTATACGTGGGATGTAAACTTAAAAGCAACAAATGAACAGGACAAACAAACAGAAGCTCATGGTCATGGACAATAGACTAGTGGTTACCAGAGGGTATGAGGGAGGAGGGAGGAGAAGGTAGATGGGGTAAAGGGGGTCAAATATGTGGTGACAGAAAGAACTCTAACTATGAGAGGTGAACACACAGTGTAAACATATATATGCCTTACTGTTAAAGCGTACAGCTGAAATTTATTGGATTTCGTTAATCAATGTCACCATAATAAATAAATAAATAATAGATAAAATGTTCAGTGATGTTTAACAATGTAGCAACAAAAAAGATAACAAAATTTGCTGCGGAAAGATATACTCCTACACCTAGAGAAAGTAGATTATTCTGTTAACTATCGTCTCCTCTATTTTTATACAGTGATTGAAATGAATTTCCTAAAATCAAATCTGATGATTTCTCTTCAATTTCTTAATGGTTTCTCATCACCTCCAGAAACCAGTCCAAGTCCTTAATAAAGCAGGCAAGGCATTTCACAATTTTTCTTATCTTCCTGTCCAACTGCGTTTCCCACTATGTTCTGGACTTTGTGCTTCAATGGTACCAAGTTTTATTTCTTTGATGGGCATGGAGATGTGCCACCAAATTCATGGCAATGGGTATCACTAATCTTATGAATATTTTATTTTATTTCTGGAAACTGGGTCTCAGTATAACTCCCAATAAAATTTTTAAAAGCTATATATTTCTTACACACATTCTATGGTTTTCTCAGCCAGTGGAAGATAAAAAACCTCAGGTATAAATTAGGAACAATAATAATACAATAGATATATTCATTGTAGGAAAAACTCTTGATAAAAAAATAAAAGCTTGTCAGTTTGATTGAATAAGTCAGTGAATTGATTAAACTCCCTGTTTGATTAATTTTACTTGTTACCAAAGATTTTATCTGACTGATAGATGTAGTTAGACTGCCTCTATAATTTCAATGGTCATACCAGCTCCTAAAATTTTTATAGTAAATAAGAAAAAAAAAATGAAAGAATGAGGGTGAGATTGTGTTACTAGATTTCATCTTCCAAAGGACAATAGCTTTTTATTCTAATTCAATCACTTATAAATAATGCATTAATTTTTTTCATCAAAGATTTTTTCCGGCATAGTCTTTGTTTGAGGCACTGAGATAAGTGCAGTAAAAATAGGTTATTGTCAATCATGATTGCTGATTGAAATGGAGACTCTGAACCTAACATAAACTTTCAACACGCTGAAGTTCAGGACTATGAAAGGGGCTTTCGAGAAAACCATTTCCTAGGCTGAGAGGGAATTTAAGTACTTGTGCTACACTTTTATGCTCAGAACCAGTTAAATAAATAACAAAATGGAAGTTTTTTAAAAATAGTAATCATAGAAGCTGTACTTCATCTTAATAATATATATTTTTATAAATCAATCATTGGGAGTTAATTTCCCTGTAGTTCACACTTTCATTTAACAGTGAAAGTTTCCTGTGGGGCTCTCTCATTGCAACACTCAAACTCAACCCTACGTGAGATGAAATGAGTAATCATACTTTTAAGTAAGCTTTTAGCAAGATTTCAGTGCTTGTTTTTGGTTTCATTGGAAACTCCACCTCTGGCTTAAGTGCTGCATCGTAGGACCCCTGCTTGAAAGCTGATTTAGTCCTGACGTCATCTTCAACTGAATCATCAGTGTCACTGCCTACAAACACCTGTGTTTCCTTGGCATCCTTCCAAACCCAGTCTCAACTTGTCTCTTGCCAGCTTACCTTTGGCCTACGGAGAACCCAGCAGGCACTGTGGTACTGACAGTACCTTATTTGGCAAATATATAAGGAAAAACTGTTTAAAAATGTGGTTGCTATTAATGTATTTCTTTTAACCTCAGAATTTTATTGCCCTCTTTAGTTATGAGCATAACTTATATTAAATACGAGAACAGCCTAGACTCTAAAAGATAATCCCACTTGTTCTGAAGCATCATTAAATTATATTAAAAATCTTACAGCCAGAAAGACTAGTTTTGAAAATGCAGGTTGGACTAGTTTTTATCACCATAAAAACATGAACAAGATTGAAGAACTTATCTTACATGTGAATATCTTCTACGTCATGTTACCTAGAAACTTAAAAAAAAAAAAATGAGATCATCTCATGTAG
>NW_011888814.1:2617428-2621326 GCF_000151845.1 Pteropus vampyrus | reverse complement strand
TAGAAGATATAAATTAGACTTTATTAAATTAGAAAACTTTTGTTTATGATAAATTAGACCTTTGTCTATAATATTTTTCAGCTTTAATGTTTTACCAGAACAGATCTTTTTTTATTTGTGAAAGGCTAAATTTTCTAAGTGCATGTTTTAGCATCACTTATATGTTTTAAAGGGTTAAAAAAAAAAGTCAAAAAAACAAATCTGCTAAGTAGAACTCTTCTTTTTCTATTATATTATTATATGATATTAAGATAATTCATGAGCTTTGAGCAAAGAAACTGAAGACCCAGCATTGTGACAGCTCAGGCATTTAATAGCCCTGTGATCTTGGAAAAGTCAGTTAGAGTTTCTAAAATGATATATTTGCAAGACTGCTGGAATAATGCTGAGCAGACAGAGTAAAGAAAATTATTCTTAAATTTTAAAAACTATGATACTTAAAATGTAATACAAGTTTTTTCTTGATTATATTTATGTAAAACATTCATGAATTTTAAGAAAATATATTGAAAATTAGCTTAGAAACTCTAAATTATTATAAAGAAAATTAGACTCAAGTATTATCTATTACATCAGCAATCTGGCAGAAAAGGAATCACTGTAGGTGGTGAGAGTCCTAAAAATCAATATACAAAGCGGAGGAGCCAAGCTTTCCCACCTGAGCAGCCTCCAAGGTAAAGCCTTTGCACCCCTTGGAAGTCACTGACCTTAAACAAGCACACAAGCAAAACATTCCAGGTTCAAAAATACAAAATTTCTCTGATGATTAGGGATCTTGAGCATCTTTTCATATGTCTATTGGCCATCTACATTTCCTCTTTGGAGAAATACCTATTCAAGTCTTCTGCTCATTTTTTAACTGGATTGTTTTTCTGTTTTTGAGTTGTATAAATTCTTTATCAATAAATCAAAAAACAACAAGTGTTGGCGAAGATGTGGAGAAAACGGAGTCCTGGTACACTGTTGGTGAGATTGCCAAATGGTACAGCAACTACGGAAAAAAGTTTGGAGGTTCCTCAAAAAATTAAAAATACAACTTCCTTTTGATCCAGCAACTGCACTTCTGGTATTTATCCAAAGAAAACCAAAACACTAATTCATAAAGATCTATGCACCCCTATGTACACTGCAGTGCTACTAACAATAACCAAGATATGGAAGCAACTTAAGTGCCCATCAATAGACAATTGAATAAAGATGTTACAGTACATATTACTCATCCATAAAAAATGAAGTCTTACCATTAGCGACGACATGGATGAACCTAGAGGGTATTATACTGAGTGAAATAAGTCAAAGATAAATACCATGTGATTTCACTTATATGTGCAATCTAAGGAACAAAAAGAACAAACTAAATGAAAACAGACTCACATACACAGAGGACAAACTGGTCGACAAAGGGGAGGGGGTTTGGGAGAGCTGAGTGAAAAAGGTAAAGGTATGAAGAAGTACAAATTAATAGTTACAAAATAGTTACGAGGAACCAGTGCATAGCATGGGGAATATAGTCAATATTATTGTAATGGCTGTGTGTAGAGCCAGATGGGTGCTAATCAGGGGGATCACTTCATAAACCGTATAAGTGTTTAAGAATTGTACTGTATACCTGAAACTAATATAAAACTTAAAAAAATGATCAGAAGAAGATGAAGGGAGTCAAATACATGGTGACAGAAGACTAGACTTCAGGTGGTGAGAACACAATAAAGTATAAAGATGTGTTATAAAGATGTACACATGAAATTTATATAATGTTATTAACCAATGTTACCCCAATGAACTCAATTAAATTTTTTTAAAATCAACAAATTTAAAGAGACACACACATACATATAATTAAAAATCTTATGCAAGGGGGAAAAAATGGCCTAGATAATAGAGGCTCTGTTCATACCTCTGGCGAGCAAATTAAAGTTGTGATGGAAATAAGGAACAGCAGCAAGGAAAAATCACCTGAGATCTTGATGAACAAGCCATACAACTAGAGAGAAATCCAAGAAATCACCCTGCAATGGCAAAAGGTAGGATGGGACGAGGACGCGGGGCTTCCCGGTCCCGAGTGGATGAGTGAGACCGAGGCTGCAACAGCAGCAGACGCCTCTTAAAGGGGATGCGACCACAAGCAGGTTTTTGCAGTGATGGACCTGCTCACTCTGAGCACCAATGCTGATTTGGCTGTGTGCAGGGGGCACCAGGGACTTACAGGGAGACATTGTCAGAGTGAAGGCCGAGGCAAGATTCACTGGGTACAGAAGTGCCTACAGTATCCATTGTTCCCTGTTGAGTCCTCCCTACTCCCAGTGCTCAAACACAGCGCCACCATAGCTGAGACATCATCAGACTGGATAACAGAGGTTGTTCCACCCAGAGGATTCCTTGAAACCCCACCTCCCCCAACTCGTGGCCCCACCCAAGCCACATCCAAGTATATCCTCAGCCAGTCAGGTGCTCCTTGCTCCGACTCACACTGGAGGCAGCTGGCCTCAGTTTCTGGTGTGGCCTTTTGAGGCAACTATAAGCACAGCATCTGTGGATTGCTTGCTGAATCTTAATAGGTGGCCCCGGAGGGGTAGAGGCTTGAGCTAAGTTTGGCCTGCAGCTGAACCCCTCTCAGGACTGTGCCACTGGACAGACACCTACTTCACAAATCCACACTATAAAGACTGGGAGACTTAGAGCTTTGCTTAGTACATAGAAACAGACACAGAAAGACAGCCAAAATGGGAAGACAAAGAAGCAGAAACCATATGAGAGAATAGAAAAGAGATCCAGATATAATGGAGTCAAGTAATCTAACAGATGCAGAGTTCAAAACACTGGTTATAAAGATGCCAATGAACTTTTGGGAAGTAAATGTAGATAAATTCAGTGAGAACTTCAACAAAGAGATAAAAAACATAAAAATGGAAATGGAAATTTTAAAAAGAAACCAGTCAGAAATGAAGAACACTTTATTTGAGATGAGAAGTATATTAAAAGGAATAAACAAAGTGAATAAGAAGAGGATCAAATGCCCTAACTAGAAGACAGGAAAGCCAATCAGGACACTCAATCAGAATGGCAAGAAAAAAGATGCCAAGACTATAATAGTAATTTAAGGAGGATATGGGACACTATTAAGCCTCCAAATATTCGTCTGATTGGCATAACTGAAGAAAATCAAGATGTTGAACAACTGTTGGAAGAAATAATTATGGAAAACTTCCCTAACCTGGTGAAACCCCAGGAAGCTCAGAGAATTCCAAAAATCAGAGATTCAAAGAGGCCCTCACCAAGACACATCATAATTAAAATGCCAAAGGTTAAATACAGTGAAAGAATATTAAAAGTAGCAAGAGAAAAGCAGATAATTACCTACGAGGGAACACCTATAAGACTGGGAGCTGATTTCTCAAAAGAAATTATGCAGGACAGAATGGCTTGGTAAAAAATATTTGACAGGTTGAAGACCTAGGATCTACAACCAAGAGTAATTTATCCAGCAAAGCTATCATTTAGAGTTGAAGGACAGATAAAGAGCTTGCCAGACAAAAATGAGCTAAAGGAATTTATCACCACCAAGCCAGTATTACAAGAAATGTTGGAGAGACTTCTTTAAGAAAAAAAAAAACATGTATCAAAAACAGGAATAAAGAATGGTAACAACTACATTCCTAACAATAAGTACCTCAAATGCAAAAGAATTAAGTGCTCCATTCAAAAGATAGAGTGGCTGCAAAGATATGAAAACAAGACCTCTATATATGAAAAGGAAGGAGATGGAAAAAGATACTGCTTTGATGGACCTAGAAAGTATTTAAGTCAGAGAAAGATAAATACTATATGATTTCACTTATATGCAGAATATAAGGAATAAAAAAGAACAAATTAATCAAAAACAGATTCACAAATATAG
>NW_011888814.1:2615091-2617378 GCF_000151845.1 Pteropus vampyrus | reverse complement strand
TGGCCTCAGTTTCTGGTGTGGCCTTTTGAGGCAACTATAAGCACAGCATCTGTGGATTGCTTGCTGAATCTTAATAGGTGGCCCCGGAGGGGTAGAGGCTTGAGCTACGTTTGGCCTGCAGCTGAACCCCTCTCAGGACTGTGCCACTGGACAGACACCTACTTCACAAATCCACACTATAAAGACTGGGAGACTTAGAGCTTTGCTTAGTACATAGAAACAGACACAGAAAGACAGCCAAAATGGGAAGACAAAGAAGCAGAAACCATATGAGAGAATAGAAAAGAGATCCAGATATAATGGAGTCAAGTAATCTAACAGATGCAGAGTTCAAAACACTGGTTATAAAGATGCCAATGAACTTTTGGGAAGTAAATGTAGATAAATTCAGTGAGAACTTCAACAAAGAGATAAAAAACATAAAAATGGAAATGGAAATTTTAAAAAGAAACCAGTCAGAAATGAAGAACACTTTATTTGAGATGAGAAGTATATTAAAAGGAATAAACAAAGTGAATAAGAAGAGGATCAAATGCCCTAACTAGAAGACAGGAAAGCCAATCAGGACACTCAATCAGAATGGCAAGAAAAAAGATGCCAAGACTATAATAGTAATTTAAGGAGGATATGGGACACTATTAAGCCTCCAAATATTCGTCTGATTGGCATAACTGAAGAAAATCAAGATGTTGAACAACTGTTGGAAGAAATAATTATGGAAAACTTCCCTAACCTGGTGAAACCCCAGGAAGCTCAGAGAATTCCAAAAATCAGAGATTCAAAGAGGCCCTCACCAAGACACATCATAATTAAAATGCCAAAGGTTAAATACAGTGAAAGAATATTAAAAGTAGCAAGAGAAAAGCAGATAATTACCTACGAGGGAACACCTATAAGACTGGGAGCTGATTTCTCAAAAGAAATTATGCAGGACAGAATGGCTTGGTAAAAAATATTTGACAGGTTGAAGACCTAGGATCTACAACCAAGAGTAATTTATCCAGCAAAGCTATCATTTAGAGTTGAAGGACAGATAAAGAGCTTGCCAGACAAAAATGAGCTAAAGGAATTTATCACCACCAAGCCAGTATTACAAGAAATGTTGGAGAGACTTCTTTAAGAAAAAAAAAAACATGTATCAAAAACAGGAATAAAGAATGGTAACAACTACATTCCTAACAATAAGTACCTCAAATGCAAAAGAATTAAGTGCTCCATTCAAAAGATAGAGTGGCTGCAAAGATATGAAAACAAGACCTCTATATATGAAAAGGAAGGAGATGGAAAAAGATACTGCTTTGATGGACCTAGAAAGTATTTAAGTCAGAGAAAGATAAATACTATATGATTTCACTTATATGCAGAATATAAGGAATAAAAAAGAACAAATTAATCAAAAACAGATTCACAAATATAGTGGACAATTTGGTGTCAGACAGAGGGAAGGGGAGTTTGGGGGGCTGAGAGAATGGGGCAAAGGTCTAAATAAGTACAAATTAGTAGTGATAGATGGTCACGGGGATGGGGAGCACGGCATAGGGAATGTAGTTAGCATTGATACGTTGGGTAGGTGGAAGGTCAAGGGAGGAAGGGAGCAATTGGGGGGATCGTTTTACAAACTATATAGATCTCTAACCAATGTACTGTATACTTGAAACTAAATTTTAAAAAATCTTATGCAAAAGTGATACATATTGACTCATTCAGAAATCTCATTTCTGAAAATTTACTTAAAATGCATTAGTCGTCTAAAAATACACAAATGATGATTTATTCAAAGCAGGGCTATGCCTGTTAATAATATTGCTGAAACACTTCCACTGGAACTCACCATTACTGCAATGCACTTCTTTGGCTTCATTTACAATCTGTGGAACCGCAACTAAAAAGAAAACCATGTAAATTTAAATTGAAAACTGTTAATCAAAATTAAAAAAATACATAGTAATCTCAAATAGCATAATCGAGTAACACATATTTTATTGTCTAACTTCATTACATCAGAAACTGCTTCTAAGTGAAACTGAAGATACAGTAAGACAAAAGAAGTTATTTGGTTCAAACATCAAAAGAATGATTATTTCAAATAGGAAAATGTTAAGGGAGAAAAACGAATGGTCTAAATGCCATTCACTACCTAAAGGTGATATCTCAAGATTCTTTCCAGTTCTATAGTTCTATGACTATAATTTCCCAAATTACCAGAATTACAGAAATTCCATCCAATTGGTTCAATTGATATTTACTCTAAATTTCTGAATTCAACCAAATATCTATCTAAAATACT
>NW_011888814.1:2596104-2614136 GCF_000151845.1 Pteropus vampyrus | reverse complement strand
ACTTTATTATCTTTAAGAAGAAAAATCTTTTCAAATCTGATGGAAACATCGTTTCCTTATTTAATTTTCATTTCTGATTGCTAACAAAAGTAAACAATTTTTATATATTTTTCACCCATGCGGTACTCATTTTCATGATGAACTAAGTGGGACTATCCTTTTACCTTTTTTATGTTCAGTTGCGTTAAATGGCACTTGCGGTTTTTCAAAGTTCCCATCCTCTGCGAAAGAATTCCTGCAAATGCAAAGCCAAATGACTCTGGATCAATGAAATGAGCAAAATTCATGGAAATTACATCTAACACACTATCTTTTTTTTATATGTGGGCACAGTTATTTTGATGAACACAAAGAAACACTTTCTGGATTTCATTTCTCAAAACTGGCAATCTCGCCTCAAGTGAGGTGGGTGGAATTCTCATCATCTCTAATCAGCAGAAGCACATTTGAAGAAAACCAGGGCAAAAAGCCACTCTTCAGTCCAAAAGTAAGCAATCTCTGATAGCCCGGGTCCAACAGAAGGGATTCGGGAACACACATTCTAACTGGAATCTGTTTGGCTAAAGTAACAGTCTTGAAGCAAAAAGCCTTGGAAACTCTGAGGAACAGACTGAGAAGAACATACTTATAATCTAAGAAATTTAAGTGTACCAGGCAAAAGGCTTGCCAAGGCTTCTATCCTTGAACTCTGATTAACTGTAGTGAATGGTAAGAGTTATGTCTTGGTGTGTTTCCCTCATATTTCTCTTGTATAACTAAATGCTTGGCCACATTGCCTTTTAAATCCTCAAATTTGGGACCAAAATAATCTAGATTGCAGACAGAAAAATTGTTTGTCCTGATAACAGAGAACATTGGGCAGGATGTGACTTGACTTTCCTGGGCTGTTGTGAATCTTTGTTTCTACTCCAGCAAAACAGAGATAATAGTATTGGCCTAGCTTCATAGGGATGCCATAAGAATTAAATCTAATGCTCTGTGCTTCATTACATCTTATAAATATTTTTGTTCCAGGTATGTGCTGGGCACTGTGGTAGAGAAGAAATGAATAAGCTATATTCAATTCCTTCAAAATATAAGCATCAGATGGGAAATTAAGAAGAATCACAGAATTACAAATATTGCTAATGCTGGGAGGTGTGATAGTTTTATTGCAGTTTTATTTTTGTGTGTGTGTGTGTGTGTATAAAGATGTAATTAAGAGTAAAAAATAATAATATAGTTGACCCTTAAATAATATGTGGGTGAGGAGCAGAGACCCCGCACAGTTGAAAATCTATGTATGATTTTTAACTCCCAGGAAACTTAACTACAGTCGGCCTTTAGGATTCAACCAACCGCTGATTGAAAACAGCATCTGCAGCTGGGAATCTGCAGTTAGGAATCCGCTGTTGGAAATGGGAAAATACTGTTTTCTATACATGGAAGGTTGAATCTGCAGATGAGAAACTCAAGGATACTAATAGCTGAGTAATAGTGTATTTATTGAAAAATATCCACTGGAAGTGATGCCATGCAGTTCAAACCAGTATTGTTCAAGGGTCAACTGTTCTTCCCTCCTCCCAAGGAATGAAAAAATAGATAAAATAAGCATGGAGTGAGAGATGTTTAATTGAAGTTTCACTAGATATCAGGCCAAATTTACAAAACAAAACAAAACAAAACAAAACAAAACACTGAAATTATGTGAAGCAAAAACTCTAAGTGAAGCTCATAAAAGATACAACCCTTAAATATACATAAACTGAATTTTGGAAATGTTACTGTCTTAATGGAAGGAGATGCTCTCTATGTTAAGGCATCTTGCATGATTTCTTGTTTAATTTTGTGAATTAACTTTTGAAAATGTGGGTTTTCATGAAAAGCATTGAAAACGAAGTACACTTGCAACTTTATTTCCCGGAACGTGAAAATTAGCAGAGGGTGCACAAACAATGATTTTAAGATTTTCATTCTGTTCAGATTTGTACTAACTCTGTTGGGACCTCTGGATTCTGAGTCCCAGGAGCACAGACATAACTATCACCTTCTCTAACTGTTGCTTTTCTGACTTTATCTCTCTTCACCTTGTTGCTATAAGCAGATAATCTTTATTTAAAAGGGAGGATGAGTCATTAATCCCCACAAGTAGTACACGTATGTGAAACTGGCTTTTTCTGTAGAAACAAAAACTAGAGGTGACCATTGTGAAGATAAGGGCAATAATGAACGACCTCTCTGACTGCATGATATACTGAGCCATGAAGGAGAAAGTCACCTCTATTTCTATTAGCTGTGTGGCTTGAGTAAATGACCCATCTTCTCAGCACCTGTTTCCTCATCTGGAAAATGTGTGTGATAGGCATCCTCCTTGTAATACAGCATGGGTGATAATTAAATATCCATATGCTCACAGGTAAAATTGAAAATAATTAGAATTGAGAATTCTTTCTTAAAATGTTCTAAGAGCAATTTACCTAATTGCTTCGTGATAAAGATCTAAAGTTTACTTGTCTCAGTGATAACTTCAATAAATCTTTCAAACTTGTCTTGCTTTTCTTATACAAGAAATAAAATATTTCACCCATTGTTGATGCTGAAGTGATCTTTGGATGGTATAGAAACATGAAAAGGCAAATATACCAATATTTACTACCTACCTGTGCTGCAGGATACCAGATACCATGCAGTACCTAGAAGTTATCTTATATAATCCTCCTGAAATAATACATGGTGGGTAGTATAATCCATATTTGACAGATGTGGAAACTGAGTCCAGAGAGGTCAAAACTTTACCTGTCATAACTAATAAACTCTAAAGTTGGGAGTTTTGAATCCAAGTCTGTCTGATTCAAAAAAGTCCTGATCTTTTCAACACTAAATCCTGACCATTAGTAAATCCTTTATTGGAAGAGAATCAGTTAAGGTTAGGGTTAAATTCAATATTCTAAATACAATGTAACTTAATTGGTTAACTTTACAATATACGTGGAGCTTGAAAAAAAACTTATTGGAGCACAAATTTTCCAAAACTGGCATATCTCGAAGGAACTTAAAGTTAAGAGAAGCACTTAAATAGGCTCCCAGGTAAATCAAGTCTGCTCTTTCCCCATTGATAATGACAAATGAGACAGTTTGGGATTATTTCAGTGAGTGCAAGGAACAAACAAAGGGACATTGAGCCATCTTATTTAAAACCTAATTTTCAAACAAATAAAATCTTACATCAGGCCTACAACTTCTGAGGGAATAAGGCCAGCTTCATAAAGCTGTGGCAGCTAAAGTGAATTCTTATCCCTGGGAGATGTCTTAAGAATTCTTCAAATATATGATTATTTGTATTTTTGAATTGCAGGGAAAAAAGATTTCCTATAGAACTGCTTTCACTATTTCCTGACGCAGAAAGAAATGACATGCAAGTCAATAGAACAGAAGCCATTCCTAAGGGTGACTGCAAGAAACAAATGACTATAGCATGGCCATTAAGTCTTTTCATCTCCCTAGGAGGTTTAGGTTTATCTCTGTTTTCCTGGCAATAGCAAAGTCAAATATTCCCTTGATTCTGCCATATAAGTGAGAAGCAGACTTAGCTAAAGCCTTCGGCACTGCCCTTTTCACCAACAGGAGGTATCAATATGTTCACCTGGCCTGTCCTCCCTCTCATTCCTTCATCACTACCTCTCATTAGAATGAAAGTGGAGATGGGAGGCCAAGAAATTTTTCTCTAGCTGTTTCCCTCTGAGATTCAATCCTTTTTTTTTTTTTTAAGTTCTCTTATGGCAGAGACAGACATATTTAGTAGGTTTTGCTCAGAGAAAAGTCATGCCTCAAAAACTTTCTAAAAAATTGCTCATACCGACTTGGGCTCCATTCTGACTGATGGTTCATAAAACAAATCTCACCTAATTCTTTCTGTCTGATGCTCCCATAATTCAAAGATATATGTCATAGAGTGAAACTAGATTGAAACTTAATTTTAAGCATTGCTTTTTAGTGGAGTCAAGTCCTGTTGGTTTGAAAAACTGTTGGATATATTTTTGTTAGTGTTTGAAGACCACTGGAATCATTATGGTTTCAATGTTTTTAAGAAGCTTATTTTCCAGAGCATGAATTTTGGACACACTTGTTTTTGTTGCTTTCTTTAATGTAGGCAAAGCCTTTTGAAATCAATCTTTAGACTAGAGATTTTTTTGGATTGCACAATTCAAATTTGTGGCTGTCTTACCATTCCAGTGGATGTAGCTGTGCCTTTTTATTCAAGAGCTGAAATTGCTCAAACACATTTAAAAGAGACCAGTATCGGTTCAGGACTGAACCAGGTTTTCCTGTAGGATTTGCTGTGTCATAATATTCACTCATCAAAGATTGAATCCCAGGAGTAATTGATGGGAAGAGCTGAGAACAAATATTCAAAGACAGAATATCAGAAAAAGTGGACAATAAATTAAAATACAGTATTCCTAGGAAAAGCTTTATATTTATTCAGATACTTTAAAAATCAGACACTTATTAAAAACACAATTTCTGTACCATTACTTAATTTTCTATGCAGCTGTGAAGGTAAATACCATTTTTAATAAGGTACTAATTTTGTTGATGATCATATTTCCAAATGGGGTGATTTTTGTTCTCTTTTCATTGACTATAAATGGATTTCTCCTACCTATAGATACCTGAAAACAGCTGAATAACAGAGTGAGTCAGGCAGTGGGAAAAATGACGAGAAATACCCTTGGGTTATAAGTGAATTTCATCAACATGAGAGATATTAATCTTGCCAAATAATATCTATGGTTATTCTTTCAACTCTGAGAGTCAGGAAATTGGAGTTTGCCCTTTCTCCTGCAAAATAACTTCAGTTCGTGTGCCATGAGATGTTCTCAACATTCACAATATCTTGAATTACGAATTTCCAAAGAACGAGGTCAGATCTCTTTGATTATCTTCGTTTAGTATTGAGTCAAACTGTCATGTAATACTTACTATATTTCAATTAATTAAAATGATAATCCATTCATTAAATTATCTCTGGGGCAATAAGCTTATTTTGAACCCTCCAAAATATGGGGCTAACTTGTAAAAACAAGTGTCAAACATTCATTAATTAACTTCGTAAATTAGTTATAACTCATACAAGTAGCATACAGATACATAGATTTTTTTTTTAAGTAAAAAGTAAATATTGGATCCAAACACATTAATAATAGATTATCAATGGGGTTTTTAAATGCTATTTTAAGATATTTTGTATAAACATTTAAGAGGAATGTGCAAATTCATTTGATTCTATCTATATAAGTGGCAGAACTAGAAACAAAGCAAGTACTGAGAATGTACATTTAGGTATAAATTATCCTTTGATATTGACCCATAAATGAACAACCCCCCCCCAAAAATACATAGAAAAAAAATAAATGCCATGTTTTTAAAGTCTGAAACCCCTAAATGTTAAAACTACTTACATTTTTTCTTTCTTTACATTTCCTTTGTTTGCTATAGAGTTACAACAAATCAAGATTTAGGTAGTTTTCTAAAATATTGTTGCTATATTTAGTAATATTTGATTTTATACAAACAAAAAGTGCATAATAAGGAGAAAGAAATTTTGGTTACATGTAAATATTCCAAAGCTAAAAGCAAAACTTCTTTAGAAATATTTGAACATTTTCTCCATAAAAATTGTCAAATCTTGGCAGCTATACTAACCCCATATTCTTTTACCTTTAATAAGTCACATGTTATTTGCAAACTCTTAAAGAATACGGATTCTGTTCATTTTAATTAGGTGTCTGAAAAGAGGAAGGGAGCTTACAAAGATTTCTGTTTCTTAAAGAAATATCTTCACCTAGGTTGA
Source organism: Pteropus vampyrus (assembly GCF_000151845.1). Taxonomy (NCBI): domain Eukaryota; kingdom Metazoa; phylum Chordata; class Mammalia; order Chiroptera; family Pteropodidae; genus Pteropus; species Pteropus vampyrus. The sequence goes on along the minus strand of NW_011888814.1, from coordinate 2,608,303 downwards.
AGTCAAAATCAAGTAGTTTATGGCTGATCTACTATAATCACAGTTATCAAGAGGAATCAAATGTCACTTTTGTTTTACCAATTGGAATTGTCCCAAACTCCCAAGTTCCTTTATGAAAGTCATAATTGAGTTAATCTCCTCTAAAGACAGGCATTGATTTACTTCCTTTTGATAGTTTTCACCCTATAATAAGAGAGGAAAAGAAAAACAACTTTTTAAGCAATTGTTGCAAAATCAAACCACATTTAGACCAGTTGCTGCTTAATTCATAAACCAATCAAGTTTTGAACTCTATAAATAAACAACTGAGCTAATTAATGATAAATAATACATAGCAACTTCAATTTGTAACAGCGATATCTGAATATAAGAGAACTTCATATCTGACAAAGAGGACCTGAATGAAATCCCTCAACAGTGCTTCTCTAGTAAGGTTGGAGAGATGAGCCCATGAGGGCAGAATGTGTGTGACAGTTTGGGTATGTAGAGTCCCCTTTAGCCTTCAGGTACTAGAGGTTGGAGCATATAGAGAGAGAACATTCCTGCACTAGTAATCTGTACAGATTTTTTGAGGCACTAAGAAAACTTGTATTAATATACCATAAAATTAACCAGTGCTACTCTGAAGCACTGCACCCTAATCATAAGCATGTAACCGAAGATGCCAACCAGATGTGAATACTTAAAAAAATTGGTATTATAACTTAAGCCTCTTGAAGTCAATCTGGAACACTCACTGCTAGAATAGACTGCCTCCAAAAAGTCCTAGTATTCCTTTTAAAGTAAGTATTCTATAAAATATAATATCCATATACATTCCTTAAGAATTAGGAAATGCTTTACTTCATTTTCAACCCATAATTTTATCATAATCAGTCACTCACATACTTAGTTGACACAAAAATAATATTGGTCCTCAGGTCAGAAAAATATTCAGAAGTGTAATATAATTGATATAAATTAATTTTAAATAAATTATTAAGTTGCTTAACTACACAATAAAGGAAATGGCTTCTTGTGAAGAACGACTTGAAAAAAAAAAGCTCATCGGTACAAAAATATGCACTTACCTTAAATACACTTAACCTATAAAGTCTCTGAACTATCTCAGAGAATATGGAAAGAGAAGATTCATTAGAGAAGAGAAAACTGAAAGTGTCTTTTAGAAGGAATTCTTCTGTGTTTTGGTCCTCAAAATCCATATTATCATCATCTTGAAATTTTAAGTGCTCATGCACCTGTGAAAAAGCAAAAACACAGCCAACATTTTTATTAACTTGCTTTTAATAAGATGGTTATCACTTCTAAAGCATGATTCATTTTCTGTTGTATTGTAGATCAGAACTGACATCTAGTGGTCTTTTTGGAGGTCAACAGTTTCATAAGATGTAAGTAATGTTCTTTTGAATTTACATACGATTCTTTATAAGAAAATTAACTAAATGAATTATAAAGTCACATTAGTTTAGCTTGAAACTCTTGTCAAAGAATTCATGTTCACGTAAGATAATATGTAACATTTCTGAACAATAAATTTTGGAGAGCATAATACAAATTATTGTATGTGCAGAAAACAAATAAATGACCATTAAAAGACATAGAGTCATAAAGTTTCAAAATTTTATGGATAAATCTTTGAACTGTTCAACCAAATGTCTGTCACACATAATGTAATCATCTCCTTGTATAAAAGTTTGAAAAATGCTGTATGAAGTTGAATTCTGATTGCACATAATTTTATTATCTTCCCTTCTTCCTACTCCATATCCCAAAATAAAGCTTTCTATAGACTAATTCAATTAATTGTTTTTTAATCTTCTTGTCACTAAGGATTATTTTAGATTAAAAATGTTGGAGGAGATGATTTAAATGAGTGATTTGAGAGGAAGTAAAAGAATTAGAATGTACAAAATATACTCTTCAGTTTATACACAGTTACACTAGAAAAATCATATATTTCAAAAATTCTTGTGGCCAACTTTAAACTAAATATGTATATGTAAAGAATAAGAGTTATCTTTTTATAAACCCATGTGAATAAGCTGGGTAATCTATTTTATATTATCTAAATGTCTGTTTTTCTACATTAACACATACTTAGATTTATGCCACATTTATTTCATAAACAGTGGTTGTACTATAGAAAAAAACCCATGCTTGTTCCATAGGGATGCATCATAGGGATTGGGACTCAAATCGTAGATTATCTACATACTGGTTAATTCTCTGAACCACCATAAATATAAATAAGCCTTTAGTAACCTTAATGCAAGCTGCTATTTACTGATTGGTTACTCTGAATAAAAAGAACATACATGCACACACACATCCTTCAGTAAAAGATGGAAGCTCACCTGAGGCCTTCGGCACACTCACCTGGAGCACTACAGGGGATCTGAAACTGCCATAACCAATATCAAAAGTTAAAAGTTGAAAACATAATCTGCATCTGAAATAAAAACATGAGGTAACATAAAAATATATCCTTTTTTGCTACATTTACTCTATTATTTGGTGTTATATTATTAATAGTTATTATAGTTAAATCTCAAGGTCTGTACTAATTATAAAGAGCAGTGGCTTGGATAATCTAAAACTACATGCAGTTTATTTTGGGATTTGGAATCTGTTTTGTTCCCTATGGAAAATACGAATACATGTAAAGTATTCATAATACATTAAACTAAACGATGAAGTTACTCTATGAAAATCTAAATGTGGAGAAGAAAACTCTCCTAAATGCCAGGCATTCTTAGTCACATATAAAGCATGATAAAGCTTAATTGAGTCACCTCCCTTTTTTGATAGACTAGCCCTAGGCGGGGAAAAATTAGATTATATTCAGGTAAAGAGGAGTTATTGTATTTTGTTAATAAAGTCTATAAATAAAAATATACCTAGTCAATGGTAAATATATATGATAGAAATAGCTGAGCTTGCAAGGGGTTACAATTAAAAATTAATTTAAATAACTGCTTTGTTACTTGTCACCACTATTTAGATACTAATATGTCTATAATGTGCTCTGACGTTTTAGGATCTATAAATTAGGAAACACTTTTGGGAGTTCACATTTGTATACTGACATAACATTTTCCAAGTAGCACCTACATGTGATAATTAAGATATATTGTCACTAACGATTAATTTTTAGAAGGTAGTTTTTTTCTTTTTTTAACATTAAAATTTATTTTTACCTATCAAAAGCCTTTGGTCCCAGAGTAGATGTTTCACTGAACACTTCAGCTGCTAGCAGAAGTTTGCTAATTGCTTCCTTCATATTATCAAAAGTCTGAAGAGGAGAACCAGCTCTCAGGAATGTATCAAAAAAGGTTTGAAGCTGTGAACAAAATAAAGAATTTATATGTTGAAACAACATCTCAATTTGTCTCTCTATCATTTCCAAGGCAACCAATTTGAAAGATTCCTTTAGGTTATCTCTCCTTATCACACTCCAAAGAAACTCCTTAAGAAGGAAACTTTGATAATTTAAGATATATATATTGTATATATTATATACAGAAAGAGTATATAATATACTGAAAGTAGACTATATAATTAATATAGATTATATACATAATGTATTATATGTACATATTATATACATTATAAAATATATTACAAGCTTTCCAATAGAATATGGGGTGCTGCTATATCTTATAATTTCAATTACTTTAGAGGTGCTTCCTTCATTCTTTTCTCTTTTCATGGCATCTAATCAAGAAAAGTGAAGTGGAATTGTAACAGCACTTGTGATTTGAACTTCCAAATTTCTATGTGACTCGACTAGGTGAATCTGGACTGGCAACTCAGTTCTCCAAATTTTTGTGTCTCCTTTAAAATAGGTTAACACCTACCAAGAAGAGTGTTATGAAACTAGATTATTTGAAAACCACTGAAATGTATGAAATTCACATCTAAACTTTTCATTATTATCACTTTTCTGTACATATCAGAACAAAATAATTATATCAAAGTTGCTTCTTCACAGCATTCTGCTATGGGAGATCTAGCCAACTACTGAAGAATCTAACAGATTCTCAATGTCATCCTAATACTGTAATTAAAGTTTTCACATAGAGAGAGATGATAAGGCAATATTGCAAGAGGGGAATGAAGCTCAGGCTTCTTGGAAACACTACAGTTAGTATCACAAATGGCTATTAAATATTAAATATTAAATATAATCATTACACATAAACTAAACAATAAAGTTAATATTAAATATTAAAACAATTGCAACAACAAAACTACTTCTCTAGGACACTTAGCATAAAAGTTCAAGTTAAAAATTTTTTTAAGTATATAAAAAAAATCTCATATTGATTCATAGACTTTGGATAAACATACCCTTTCAAAGATGAAGAACAAAAAATATTTTTTGAAAAAACATAAAGCAGGTATTCTATTCATGTTTTGGAAGAACAGACTAAATCTTTCTGAACTGCTTGAGATTGCAAAGGGAAAAACTTTTGTTGCTATGATAATGAAGGAGAGATATTGGCACAAACCATCTGAGGGAAGCGGTAAATGTATCTTTTAAATACACACACACACACACACACACACGCACACACACAATTCATCTAAGAGAATAAACACTGACTTCATAAACTTTTACCAACTGAAAAACAGAAACCTAATGAGACATACACTTTAAGACCCTATGAACAGGTCATTAGCTTTGGCAATTGGGATATTTTTCCATTTCTCTAAGGAAAATGGATGTAATAATTATACAATCAAAAGAAAACAAATTAATGCTAATATTGATACTGTTAACACCCTTGAGTCAAAATAGAGTAACAATATGTTTTTCCAAATAAAAGTAACTCATCCTATTTCACTCAGTTCACCATATTATGTAGAAGGAGTTACTGATGATGTTATTGCATTTTCCCATTTGGTTATGAGATTATATTCTCCAAGGAAAAAAATAATAAGCAAATTAATGTCTTAGGCTTATAGTTATTCTTCTACTGTGGAAATGATTATTTCTAAATTCCTGATTGTAACAGCGAGCTGCCAGTACATGAATCCAGTTCCTTTCAAACCAACTTTCATGAGAATTTTACCACACAGAAAGCATTGTGCTTTGAGCACAGTGCTAATGCTATAGACTCTAGAGGCAAAAAATCCCAGGCCAGTACTTAGTGCATACTAGCTCTTTTTATTAATTAAAACGAGACAAGTCCACAGAGCCATTTAAAAGAAATTTCAATTAAAAGTGATTGTTGAATCCAGATTCTCTTAATGCAATGCATGATTTGAGAAAATCAAATTGCCTCTGAGAATTCAAACATTTGTGACACCAACCAAGGAAGAACATTTAAAAAGTTTATGTCAAGCCTTCAATAGATTCTGTTTTAAAAAGAGAGAATAATGCTGCAGTGAACATAGGAGTGCATATATCTTTTTGAGTCAGTGTTCTCATTTTCTTTGGATAAATATCCAGAAGCAGAATTGCTGGGTCATATAGTAGTTCTATTTTCAGTTTTTTGAAGAATCTCCATACTGTTTTCCATAGGGGATGTACCAGTTTGCAGTCCCCCCACATTGTACAACTGAAACTAATATAACCACAATAAGATTGTATACCAACTACACATAGATAAAAAAAAAAAAAAAGATTAAAAAAGAGAGAGAGAATAAAGAGGCACAATGGTTGAATGGACCCCTCTAGTTGTTTGCCTCTCAACAGAAATGAAAGAGCAGAACTGAAGGACCCAAATAACTGGCTTTTCTTCCATCTCCCTAAGAACTCGACCTGCTAAGAGAAGGAAAAACATCAGCTGACAACAATGAAAGCAGAGGACCAGAGCGGAGCCGCCTTTATAAAGGGAAGTGTGAAGACAGAAGGGAGAAGTGGCGCTGAAAAAGCACGATTTGAAACGGAGCGACTTGTTTTATTTTTGTGCTAGTTCTCCTCCCAATTTCTGTCTCTGTGTATATTCCCTATCTCATTGCTCAGATTTTAATTTATTTAAGCCCTTGACTTCAAAGAAAGTTCTAGAGGAGTGACCTCTTCTATTTAAGTCATACGGTATAAGTGGCAAGCAAAACTATCTATGCTAGAAATGAAAGTAGAACCATGCAAGTGCTTAATAGGTGTTTGTAAAACATTATCACTTTCAACAGATCAGTCAGAGAGTGCGCAATATTTCTGTTAGTTTTCATAATTAACCCATTTAGACTAAGTGGAAGACTTCTTTGAGTATTACAATTTGTTGCATGAATTTGTATTTCCTTGGTCAATTACTTGAGTTCTGTGCATCTCATTGTGCTCAGATGTGTAGAGAACTGTGCTCAGTGATCTCATCACACAATGTCAAATCTAAACTTATTCAATATTAATTCCATTTAGAATCGTATGAACCTGAAAAACACATTTCGCCCAGGAGCTTTCTTAACTCACGCACAAATACCTAAAGGAGCACCTTCACCTTCATTGTTAATTTAAAACAATCAAGCCATGAACTCAAATATCAAAAAGAATGGCCTTTTTCTAGACTAAGACTTTTAATCAACATTTTTGAGTTACATAAATACATAAGAATATAAGATCCCAAGGACATCATCACTGCCTTGGCAGTTTGGTAGAAATTTTAAAAATATTAAAACTTTTAACATGACATGAAACTATTTTATAAACTATAATTTTTCCTCCAGTGTAAAAATGAAATACAAATTTAGTGCAAAATAAATTATGTAGAATATGACCTTGTAAGAGCATGGTTGTCAAACTAAGCAGTTAAAGCGTCACCGTTTGTTTGTACTTATGTAAAATATAAGCCATAACCCAGTAAGGTATTTATATTTCTAATATCTTTTATATCTATCCATTCAAGCAACCTATTGAAATTTACATAGATGGATCAAAATTAGCAATTAAAATGAAAGGACAAGAGAAACTGAGAACTTGAAAATATTCATAGAAAAACTTCAGTTATGTCTTTGATATCTTAAAACAATACCAAGGTGTCCTTATACCATCTCATTCCTCCACCCCACCTCACAAAGCCCCTCACATACTAAATTCTAGGCTTTGCCTTACTGTGTCCCTTTATACTCCCAAAAGACCTTGGACAAATTGCTCTCAAAAACAACATGTGTCATTCTGTGTTAAATTTGTTGATTTTCTCGTCTGCTCTTTAGTAGAGAGCTTTTAGAGTAGAAACTGTACCATTTTATTTTTTGAGGGCCAATACCTAATGCAGAGTAGATATTGCATAAATACTGTTGAATAAATAAACCTAAGTATAACAATACAGAAACCACAGACTTTGGTAAGAGAAAGAGTTTATGGAAACTTCTGGATACCACAGTTTTTTCTTTAGAACAACATGTTTCTTTCTTGTTTCCATCTTTTTAGAGAAGGAGGATATGCATTTTTCTGGTGCCTTATAATAAAGTTTTTGAAAAATAGAAGCTAGGATAGAAAGATTCAAGAGGATTTTTGACATAAATTTTAATCTAATAGTTAAAATGAAGAATGAAAGATTAACCAATATTAAAGGGTTTTTTTGTAAGTCATGTTCTTGATTAACTGGGAAACTGTAAGAGAAAATTGGTATTTCAATATTTTAAAATTTAAGTAGTGTGTAATAACATTGTACTTTACTAAAAGTTACTGGAATTTCTCTCAGAATTATTGTGTAATAGAAAATTTATCATCTTCTCACAATAAACAAGATAAAATCATTTTGCACCAACAATCATATGAAAAGATGGTCAATCCATTAAGATAGCTGGTATCAAAAAAAAAAAAAACCATAAAATATTAAGAGTGACAAGGATGTGAAGAAATAGGAATGCTTGGGCACTATTGGTGGGAATGTTAAATGGTTCAGCTGCTATCCAAAACAGTAGGGAGGCCCCTCAAAAAATCAAAATTAGAATTACCATGTGGTCCAGTAATTCAATTTCTAGTATATAGCCAAAAAAATTGAAAACAGGATTTCAAAGAGATATTTACACACCCTTGTTCATTGCAGTATTATTTGCAATAGCCAAAAGGTACAAACAACTCAAGTATCATCTGTGGATGAGTGGACAAACAAAATGTGGTACATACATACAATAAGATATTATTCAGCCTTGAAAAGGAAGAATGTGGAATGAGGTCAGAAACATGGCAGAGTGAGAGATGTCCCTAGATATCTCCTCTTGAAACAACAATAAGCTGAACATCTTAAAAAAAAAAAAAAAAAAAAACCACCCAAACTGCACACCAGCAAGTCTGAGCGTGGGATCTGTGCATAAGAGCTACCACAGGTCAGTACCCCGGATATCAGATGGTGGACTGGGAGAAGTAAAGAAGCTGCCTCTCACAGCCACCAGAGCTCCCTGTAGGGGGAAGGGAGGGGACAAGGTGTGGCAAGTTCACTAAACAGCCCTGCCTCGGAGAGCTGTGGGCTTCATGTGGCTAGCAGCAGGGCCAACTCATTAGGACAGAAAGCAGAGAAGCAGGGATGACAGAGAAGTGGGGACGGCAGAGAAACAACTGTTGATTTTTACCAGCCGCAGTTGCAAAACCGAGGCTGAGCTGCAGCTCCCATCCCCCAAGACGCAGGGCTCCTCCTACCATAGCCTCCAAGACCAAATCTGAGCAAACACTACCAAAACTGTCACTAACATTGACAGGGACTGAACCTGAGGGTAGCAAGCATGATTGAATATCTATAAGGGAAAAAAAAGGTATTGATAAGGTTTTATAAAAAGCAGGGATCTAAGAGGCTTAGTGTCACCTACTGGAAACAAAGAGAAAAATGCCTTCTTTGCAACAGGCTAAAGAGAGACCTTTATATAATAAATCTTCTTTCTGGAAAAAATGCAGAATACACTTCCATTAATGCCCAGGCTGAGAAATAGTCCATTAAACACCATGAATAACCAAGGTGACAAGGCAGCTCAGAAAGAAAGAGAAAAATCTCCAGAAAATAAGCTTACAGACATAGAAATATGTGACTTAAATGACAGAGAATTCAGGATGGTACTTCTGAAAAAAACTCAGTGACATCCAAAACAATTCATATCAACAATTTCAGGAATTGAAAAAACAACTAGATGAGCAGAATGGGTTCTTTAGCAAAGAGATTGAAACCCTCAAAAAGAACCGAAGAGAACTTCTGGAGATTAAAAATAAAACACTGCAAGAGATGAAAAATGAATTAGTAAGCTTGGGAAATAGAGTCAACCAAATGAAGGAAAGGATCAGGGATATCAAAGACAGAAATCAAGAAATAAATCAGAAGAAAGAAGAGAAAAACCGAAGAATGAAAAAGAATGAAAGAGAAATACAAGAACTAGTTGATACCATCAGGAGAGGAAACATAAGAATAATGGGCATTATTGAAGGCGAGGAAAAGGAGCAGAGATTAGAAAGCATTTTCAGACATATAGTGGACAAGAATTTCCCAAATCTAAGGAATAAGCTGAAGCTTAGAATTCAGCAAGTCAACAAAACACTCAATTATCTCAACCCAAAAAGGCCTTCACCAAGACACAATGCATTAACATTATAAAAAGTCAATGACAAAGACAGAATTCTCAGGGCACTCAGGGAAAAGATGGTAACCTATAAAGGAAAACCCATTAGATTATCATTGGACTTCTCAGCACAAACCCTACTAGCCAGAAAACAGTGTAATCAAATATTCAAACTATTAAATGAAAGGAACGAGCCAAGAATAATGTATCCAGCTAAGCTCTCCTTTAGATATGAAGGAGAAATAAATACCTTTCCAGACATACAAAAATTGAGAGAATTTCCACTACAAGGCCTGCATTACAGGAAATACTGAAAAGAGTCAGCTCACCTAAAACAAAATTACCAAAATGCATAATTAGGAGTAAAGCGACTAGCAGGCTGATAGAAGCAGGGGAGTGCAATCGTTACTAAAAATAGAGCATTATAAGCTTAAAAATAAGAAGAGATTTGCTATAGCAAGATAGTAATGAATGTTTCACATACATAGGGACAAACTGAGACAACGATGACTGAAAAGGGGAGGATTTACAGATCAAATTTACAAAGGGGAATGAAGATAAGGCACACGCAGAGGAAAATGGATGACTGTATGTGTGTGTGTGTGTGTGTGTGTGCATACATATATATAAAACTATCCTTTACATATTTATAATGGTAACTGCACACAAAAGATTCAGAACTGAAGCATATAACATAAAACAGGAAGAACCAGAGGGAAAAAACCAAAAAGCCAATCAAAATAAAGAAAACACAAGGACAAGGAAACAATGGAAACACTGAACTACCAGAAAGCAAAGATAAAACGGTTATAAAAAGACCTCATATTTCAATAATCATCCTAAATGTAAATGGACTGAACTCACCAATAAAAAGGCACAGAGTTGCAGAATAGATCAAAAAACAAAACCCAACCATATGCTGCCTCCAGGAGACACATCTCAGCTCCAAAGACAAATATAGACTCAGGTGAAAGGGCAGAAAATGATATTTCAAGCAAATGGTATTCAGAGAAAAGCGAGAGTAGCAGTACTAATATCAGACAAAATAGACTACAAAATAAAAATAAAAAAAGGTAAAGAAAGATACTGAGGGACATTACATAATGTTAAAGAAATCATGCACCAAGAAGACATAACACTTATTAATATCCATGCTCCCAATCAGGGATCCCCAAAATATGTAAAGCAATTACTTACAGAACTAAAAGGAGAAACAGACCAAAATACTATCATAGTAGGAGACCTATATAGCCCACTGTCGGATATGGACAGATCATCCAAACAGAAAATCAATAAGGAAATAACATCCTTAAATGACACATTAGACTAACTGGACATAATTGATATTTACAGAGCCTTCCATCCCAAAACAGCTGCTTACATATTCTTCTCTAGTGCACATAGAACATTCTCAAGAATTGACCACATACTGGGACAGAGATAGCCTCAACAAATATAAGAGGATTGAAATCATACCAACCATATTCTCTGATCATAATGCTTTGAAACTAGATTTCTTTTGTAATGATAATCAACTGTAAGAAGAAAGCGGGAAAACCCACAAACATATGGAGATTAGACAACATGCTACTGAAAAATAACTGGGTCAGAGAAGATATAAAAAGAGAGATCAAAAGATACATAGAATCGAATGATAATGATAGTACAACATATCAAAACTTTTGGGACACCACAAAAGCGGTCATAAGAGGAAACTTCATATCATTACAGGCCTATCTCCAAAAACAAGAACAAGCCCAAATAAATTAACACTTCCTCTTCAGCAGAAGGAAAGATATCATCAAAATCAGAGCAGAAATAAATGAAATTGAAAATAAAAATAAAAAAACAATAGAAAAAATAAATACAACAAAGAGCTGGTTCTTTGAGAAAGTTAATAAAATTGACAATCCCCTGGCTGGACTCACTAAAGAAAAAAAGAAAGGACACAAATAAACAAAATCAGGGATGAAAGAGGGGAAATTACGACAGACACCACAGAAATACAAAGGATCATACAAGAATACTATGAAGAAGTATATAACACCAAATTTAATAACTTAGAGGAAATGGACCAGTTCTTAGAAGAATACAGCCTTTCTAGACTGAATCAAGAAGTACTGGAAACTCTAAATAGACTGATCAGCAGTATGGAAATAGAAACAATCATCAAAAACCTACCAAAAAGTAAAAGTCCAAGACCAGAGGGCTTCACCAGTGAATTCTACCAAACATTCAAAGAACGTTTAATGCCTATTCTTCTCAAACTTCCAAAAAATGGAAGAGGAAGTAATACTTCCCAACACATTTTATGAGGCCAGTAATACTCTGATACCAAAACCTGGTAAAGATAACACACACAAAAAAAACTACAGACCAATATGTCTCATAAACACAGATGCAAAAATCCTAAATAAGATAGTAGCGAACCGAATACAGCAACATATTAAAAATATTAGACACCACAATCAAGTGGGCTTCATCCCAGGAGCACAGGGATGGTTCAACATACGCAAATCAATTAATGTGATACACCACATAAACAAATTAAAAAATAAGAATCACATGATCATATCAATAGATGCAGAAAAAGCCTTCAACAAGATACAGCATCCATTTATGATCAGAACAATTAACAACATCGGTATAGAAGGAAAGTACTTTAACATAATAAAGGCCATATATAACAAACCCTCAGTCAATATTATAC
>NW_011888814.1:2545789-2596054 GCF_000151845.1 Pteropus vampyrus | reverse complement strand
ACAGACACCACAGAAATACAAAGGATCATACAAGAATACTATGAAGAAGTATATAACACCAAATTTAATAACTTAGAGGAAATGGACCAGTTCTTAGAAGAATACAGCCTTTCTAGACTGAATCAAGAAGTACTGGAAACTCTAAATAGACTGATCAGCAGTATGGAAATAGAAACAATCATCAAAAACCTACCAAAAAGTAAAAGTCCAAGACCAGAGGGCTTCACCAGTGAATTCTACCAAACATTCAAAGAACGTTTAATGCCTATTCTTCTCAAACTTCCAAAAAATGGAAGAGGAAGTAATACTTCCCAACACATTTTATGAGGCCAGTAATACTCTGATACCAAAACCTGGTAAAGATAACACACACAAAAAAAACTACAGACCAATATGTCTCATAAACACAGATGCAAAAATCCTAAATAAGATAGTAGCGAACCGAATACAGCAACATATTAAAAATATTAGACACCACAATCAAGTGGGCTTCATCCCAGGAGCACAGGGATGGTTCAACATACGCAAATCAATTAATGTGATACACCACATAAACAAATTAAAAAATAAGAATCACATGATCATATCAATAGATGCAGAAAAAGCCTTCAACAAGATACAGCATCCATTTATGATCAGAACAATTAACAACATCGGTATAGAAGGAAAGTACTTTAACATAATAAAGGCCATATATAACAAACCCTCAGTCAATATTATACTTAATGGTGAAAAACTAAAAACCTTCTCTCTAAGATCAGGAGCAAGACAAGGCTGTCCACTATCACCACTGTTATTCAATATAACATTGGAGGTCCTAGCAAGTGCAATCAGACAAGAGAAAGATATAAAAGGCATCCAAATAGGAAACAAAGAAGTCAAACTGTCACTATTTGAGGATGATATGATTCTCTATATAGAACACCCTAAAGACTTCACAAGAACACTACTAGAAACAATAAGCAAATACAGTAAAGTCTCTGGATACAAAATCAATGTTCAAAAATCCATAGCATACTCTAATAATGAAGTGTCAGAAAAAGAAATGGAAAAAATCATTCCTTTTGCAATTGCAACAAAAAGAATCAAGTACGTAGGAATAAATCTAATGAAATATGTGAAGGACTATATAATGAAAACTCCAAGTCTTTAACAAAAGAAATCTAAGAAGATACAAAGAAATGGAAAGATATTCCGTGTTCTTGGATTGCAAGAATCAACATAGTTAAAATGACCATATTACCTAAAGCATTATACAGATTTAATGCAATCTCCATCAAAATCTCATTGGCATTTTTTAAAGAAATAGAACAAAACAATCATCAGATTTGTATAGAAGCACAGAAGACCCCGAATTGCCAAAGCTGTCCTGAGGAAAAAAAATGAGGCTGGAGGCATCACTCTGTCTGACTTCAAATTATACTATAAAGCGACAGTAATCAAAATGGCATGGTATTGGCAGGAAAATAGACACACGGACCAGTGGAACAGAATCGAGAGTCCAGAAGTAAACCCATATTTATATGGGAAAATAATTTTCCACAAAAAAGCCAAAAATATACAGTGGAGAAAGGAAAGCCTCTTCAATAAATGGTGCTGGGAAAACTGGAAAGCCACCTGCAAAAGAATGAAACTAGACTATTGTCTATCACCACACACCAAAATTTACTCAAAATGGATTAAGGTCCTGAATATAAGACCTGAAACAATAAAATGCATAGAAGAAAACATAGGAACAAAACTCAAGGACCTTGGGCTTAAAGAAGATTTAATGAATTTGACCTCAAAGGCAAGGGAAGTAAGAGCAAAAATAAATGAATGAGACTACGTCAAACTAAAAAGATTCTGCTCAGCAAAAGAAACCTTCAACAAGGTAAAGAGACAACCATCTGAATGGGAAGATATATTTGCAAGCAACACCTCCGATAAGGGCCCAATATCTGAAATATACAAAGAACTCATATGACTCAATAACAACAACAAAAACAAACAATCCAATCAAAAAATGGGCAGAGGACCTGAACAGACACTTCTCCCTAGAGGACATACAAATGGCCAACAAATATATGAAAAGATGCTCAACATTGCTAGCTACTAGGGAAATGCAAATCAAAACCACAATGAGATATCATCTCACACCTGTTAGAATAGCCATAATCAATAGGACAAGTAATAACAAATGTTGGAGAGGATGTGGAGAAAATGGAACCCTCATACACTGCTGATGGGACTGCAAATTGGTACAGCCACTATGGAAAGCGGTATGGAGGTTCCTTAAAAAACTAGAATTGGCCTACCATATGATGCAGCAATCCCTCTACTGGGTATTTACCCCCAAAGACTTGAAAACCCATATCCAAAAAGATATTTGCACAGCCATGTTCATAGCAGCATTATTCACTGTGGCCAGGACATGGAAGCTACCAAAATGTCCTATGATAGATGACTGGCTAAAGAAGCTGTGGTACATATATACAATGGAACATTGCTCAGCCATAAGAAGACATGAAATACTGCCATTTGTGACAACCTGGATGGACCTTGAGATAATCGTGCTAAGCGAAATAAGCCAGACAGAAAAAGTTGAAAATCACATGATATCACTTTTATGTGGGATATAGACCTACAAGCAACAAATGAACAGGACAAACAAACACAGTCACAGACATTGACAATAGACTAGTGGTTACCATAGGGAAGGGAGGAGGAGGGAAGTAGATGGGATAAAAGGGGTCAAATATGTGGTGAAAGAAAGAAATCGAACTATGGGAGGTGAACACACAGTCTAAATATATACATGCCTTACTGTTCAAATATACAGCTGAAACCTATCAGGTTTCGTTAACCAATGTCATCATAAAAAACAAACAAACAAACAAATAAGTAAATAAATAATAAATAAAAACAAAAGGTAGAACGTCCTGACACGTACTAAATTGTGAATAAACCTTGAAGATATTATGCCAAGTGAAATAATATACTCAAAAAAGATACTATATGATTCTATTTACATGGGATATCTAGAATAGTCAAATTTATAGAAACAATAGAATGGTAGTTGCTAGTGTCTCGAGTGGGAGGGAAATGTGAAGTTATTGTTTAATGGGTATATAATTTCAGTTTTGCAAAGAGTTCTGGAGATTGGTTGCACAGCAATGTAAATATATTTAATACTACTGAACTGTATATTTCAAAATGGTTAAGATGGTAAATTTTATGACATATATTTAAGTATATACATATCCACAATTTAAAATGTTTAAAAGGAATTTTGCAGTTTTCACAGCCTCACTTTCTCCAACAGCCAGGTAAAACACTTGCTAATTTTGTATCACCAAAGACCAAAAGAGCACTTCTTTACAAAACAAACAAACAAAAA
This sequence comes from Pteropus vampyrus, assembly GCF_000151845.1. Classification (NCBI taxonomy): domain Eukaryota; kingdom Metazoa; phylum Chordata; class Mammalia; order Chiroptera; family Pteropodidae; genus Pteropus; species Pteropus vampyrus. Next base: position 2,592,675 of record NW_011888814.1, on the reverse strand, counting down.
CCGTCCTTCACTCCATTTCTCAGCTCCTGCAAATTGTGGAAATAATCTCTGTCTCCTCTTAGTCACTGTTTTATCCACAAAGAGTCTTTTCTCCTTGAAGTTTTTGTTGTTTTGTTTAGAATGAGAAATATCACACAGCAGGCTTGAATACTGATAGGAATTATCCAGAAGAGAGTCTAAATTAACGGTAGGACACAAAGTCTAGAGAATGATCTTTGCAGGTTGTAGTCAATGCTTAAAAAGAAATATCACTTTAGAGCTCAGACTCAGTTTTATCGATGGGTAGAACTAAAGGAGCTCAATTAAATAAATGAAATCCAAGATTCTATGTTCTTTGTCCAAATTAAAGGAAAACAAGGATGCATTTAAATCTACCTATTTTTAATATAGCTGAAATATGTGTCTTTTGTTCTTGATTGATATTATTCTGCCTTTTACAGACTCAACAGGGATCGCTCTGTCTGACTCTGACCTAACTATCCTCTCACCAAGACTCTTGAAAAACTCTTAAAAAGTATCCAAAGAAATCTGGATACCTCAGAATTTTATACCAATATAATATATTTTGTATCCAAAGAAATCTGGATACCTCAGAATTTTATACCAATATAATATATTTTATCTGTGAAAGTTGTTTTTTTATTTAAATTCTCAATAAAAAAATGTCTTTATAAATTTAAGTTTATAAATTTCAGTTACCACATGGCTCTAAGTTTTAAAAAATATTTTTTCTTCCAAAAACTTCATGATTACAACTACCAGTCATACTCAATTGGTCAGAGCAATAGAAATATATTATAAATTCTATTAAATAATTTCTAAAATAAACAAGTAAATTTATATTGAAAGTGCACCCCTAAGATGAATATAATTTCTTTTTATTCAATTAGTTTGTATACCCGTGGAGAGTATATTACTTTTTACTAGAACGAGAAGAGTTCAGTATCAATATTAATACTTTTAATGTAAACATAGAGAAAACTTGTTAACATAAATACATAGATGTAAATGGAACAGTTTAGTTAAAACAACACTTAGCTCTTTGAACTCCCTCCAAGATATATGAAAAAAACCACACGGTGATTTATCATGAAATATTTAATTTTGTTAAAAACCAAAAACAAGTTGAGTTGTGAAGGATTTACTACTTTGCAATTAGCATCCTTCACTTTCTCTAATGAAAGTCATATTTAAATTAGTCTGTTTTGGGGTTATTTGTGGCTTTATTGCAGAATTTTTTCACAGCAATCATCATCATAATATTAGGAGGCATGAGAGCGAGGTCTTTTGAAGAGCAGAGGGGTGTCTGTGAAAGGGATGGGGAAAGAAGAACCTGCTTCAGAAATGTCCTCTCAGCAAGATCAAATTTTAGCAAGGCGTACACATAAAAGATGAAGCTATGGGCATTGATTCTGGAAACCATCCACTTGTTTGTGAACCCTTTGGTGAGTTGTGATGGATCCCTGGAGGCACATGACACCTGCCTGAGGATCGCAACTCTGGATGTGTCCAGCCCAGAGGGACACCCGTGCCGCATGCACACACGTGAGCACACATGAGCAGGCTGTGGCCAATGAGGCACTATTGAACGTCTGGATTTTAGAAAGAAGTCTTTTTGGTGTTTTAGGGGAAATCTGATATTTAAAAATAGAAGAAAAAGAGGAAAAAAGACTTGAGAAAGGAAGAAAAATGACTAAACACCAAACCTACGTACTGATGTAATTTTTTTTTCATTTAGTACACAATGTGGCATTTGAATATAATTCTGTGTTGTATTTAATAATGATCATTAACCTTAGCTAAGCTGAGACCACGTGCCAGATGCTGTGCATTCTTCATGCATTGTTTTGTTTATATTCACAGCAATGCTAAGGTTGATACTCATTATCCCCATTTCATAGATGGAGAATCTGAGGTTTCAGAACACAAGTAATTTGCCTAAGGTCATAGCCAGGAGGTAACCCGTATGGGTGTTGAACCCAGTAAGCCCACTGGCAAGGCTCCAGCATTTCCTCTGTCACTGTGCCTTTCATTGTCCTAGTTTAGGAATGTGGATGGACCATGAAACACAGAAGAATGGTTATCGTGTTTTTATTCTCATGGAAAATGTGTTTGAAACTGTTGCAATTGTGAGCACATGACCTTATGCTCATACATCTAAAATATCAATTTAACAACTTGAGCATTTATGTAGCTTAATTACCTTTGGCAAAAACTAAAAATATTTCTCTGTAACTTAAATCAAATTGCCTGGATCAAGAACAAATTCTGTGTTAAGTCAAATGACTTAAGAACATAAATATTCTCATCATTTGTTTTAGCTCATTGAAAATTGGCTTCCTTTAGGGTAAACCATGAAAAAACTGACTTAATTGACTGAACCTAAATTAGGATAGTTTTTACTCATTCTCTGGAATTAGATCAAACCTCCAATATTTAAATAACTTTTATGCTTCCAGTGACATAATTTTATTCATTTATACTTCTTAAGCTTTAAAGCATATATTAAACTTGGAAATTCCTAGTAATTTAATCAGTTTTACAGTTGAAAACTTAAAATTCTCCCTCGTATATACCAAAGAATTGATCAGAAGCAAGGTGTGGGAATACAAAAGGCTGTGAATAGCATAAAAATTTAATTATTTGCTCTAAAGGGTAGAGCCTTGATTGCATTATATTCAACCTTCTCAGAAAATTGGCAGGTTATCTTTATTGCCCCTTCTGAAATCTCTCAGTGACATATAAAGGAGCAGAGAAATGTAACAGTAAAGAGCAAAAGTTAAAGTTGTAAAGATTTTATCATTGGACTTTGTGTATAATGTCTACCAATTTTCTTTACGTGAATGTCATTGTTAAAGTAGGCCACAACTATTTTCATTAAAGTTAAAACGCAGACATTCTTCAAGCCTCCAAAAAAAAATAATAATAAGTTCTGACAGCTTGTTTTGAGAATTTTCGATATTTTATTGTCTTGAATAGAAAATGACATTGAAATCTGGTAATATTTCTAACGGGTAATATTTGTAACAGGTAGCACAAAAATTTGCAAACAGGGATGCATTAGGCAGGAAGATACCTATCTCAAAATCTATAAACACTCTCATATGAGTAAGAAACAAAAAGGGGAACTATTTTTCATTTACATTTTGCATATTTTATGCAGGGTATCTATTTTAGGTTTTTCTAAGTTTCATGGTCAATCACAAAAGAAATATATTCATTATAAAAATAATGGATTCTGGTTGTACAATAAAAAAAAATACAGCAATTTGTCCTAATTTATGAGGTCTGTAGTGTTAAAGTCTGTTGAATCCATAGATTTATTACAACCTTCTGCTATTTTTCTACACTTCTCTCATATCACTTACCTCATACCTCTCTTTTACCACTATTCAAACAAAACTCACTCTTTTATATAGGGTGATTTAAATGAACATTTAATTGTTATACATAATTTAAAAGTTCATGATTTAATATTTTAATTACATATATTGCTATTTAGCCCAAACCAGTGTTTTCCCATTGTGATCCTGACTACTGATTTCTGATTTCCCTGCCCCAAAGCACTTTCTCTTTCATTCCTGTCGGAGTCATACCTATGAAGCACAGTTCAAGTCATGTCAGTCCTCCCGGATGCATGGATCTTGCCTTGTCGCACTGGGAAGTGAGAGCAACTACTTAGTTATTCTCTTCTTGTTTTAGAAGTGAGAGAATACCTCTGTTGGAAATGGCAGGAGGGAGCTGGAATGGGAAGGGGAAAGGCAGGGAGAGAAAGTAAATGGGCAAAGAAACACCAAGTTCCCACAGTGGAACTTTTCTGTGTAGGACCCTCAAGCAGGATATGGAGCAAAGGAGGTTGAAAGACCAGGCAAATGGGTAGAAACCACATAACTGGGTAAGCTTCTGTGAGATCAGGAGCCTGTCTCTCTCTCCACTTTCTCATTTCACATTTCTCTGTCCCACGCCCTTCCATCTGATCTATCTCAGGAAATGGCATCACCATTCAAATAGCTATCTTCCTTCTCAACTCATCAACAATTCTTGTTTCTACCTCCAAAAGGTATACACTCATCTCCTTTAAACCATCATCCCGCCAACTAGTCCAAGCTACCATCCTCCTCACCTGGACACCTGAATAGCCTTGTCACTGATTTCTCTGCCTCCACTCACAATCCTCTTTGACTCACGCCCCCTACACACAGCAGCACAGTGTGCTTGGAAAGCTCAATCAAATTATAACATTCCCTCGTTCACTGTCTTTCAGTGGTTTCCCTTTGCTTATGGGAAAAAAAAATCCAAATTCATTACTTTGCCTCTCAGCCCTGTGTGATCTGGCTCTCACCTTTCCCTCCACCTCCTCTCTACTATTCCCCTTTTGTTTAACACGATACACTTTATCTGTATTTCATCTACCATTTCATACGAGGATAAACTCCATAAAGGCAGGGACTTTGTCTTATTTATTACTTCGTCACTGGAATCTAACACAATGTCTAGCGTGTGGGAAGTGCTCAGTAAATTTTTGTAAGAGTGAAAACCCATATTTTACTATTTCTATTTTACAGATAGAGAAAGTGGTTCAGAGAGCTTGAAAGACTTGCCCGAAGTTATACAGCTGGTTCAAGAACTTTCCTACTGCACATCCATCCCAAGACCCCTAGAGGTCATGCCTGAGAACTTTCCCTTGTAGTCAGTCTTCTCTATCCAGCACTATAGATCCAGTTCTAGTGATTTTATTTCTTTCACTTTTAAAGTACAATTGGATATTTGCTTATCACTCAGACTGAGAGAATGTCATCATTGTCCTATTCATATTTTAAATCACATTTCTTTTCACTTTGACAGTACCTATTTGAAAGCATGAAAATGAAATCTATTTCCTTAGCATAATGTTTTTCTTCTGTGACCTCTGAGTTTAGAGTAATGATTTTACCCTCTGTGACTTGAATATATTTTATTTATGTAAATGATTTAAGTAATCAAGCTCATGGGGAAAATCTCATACTTTTCAAATACATCTGGAATAAAAATGTCTGGTAGAAATCATTTTGGTACAGTATATTTTTAAGCTGGTAGAGGAGGCTGTGCTACCTGGAACTATTGGATTCTGCAAGACTAGATACTAGGCATGGAGAAGCTAATTCAAAGGGTTTGTCACACGGCATATGAATATACATATATAAATACAGGTAGACCTGGGACTTCTCTCCTGTTTGCAGTTCTTTCTCCAAAGTTTAAAGACCTGCTTCATGGAGCTTCTAAAAACTGGTTTCATAAATGTAGCCGTGGGGTGAGAAGACAAGTTATGAGACAAAGCAGACACAGGGGTGGGTATGGGAATACTCTATGTCAGTAAGTGAGGAAGTCAGAGAATGGCTGCCTTACAGGCAGATGCTCCATTAAGACAGAATTAACAAAAGCAATGAAATTGATCTGAATATCACAGTAGATATAGAATACAGCACGATGTATGTGTGCAGAATCTTGAGAAAGAATCCCTGTTGGTATGCCTTAGTAGCACTCAGAGAAAAAAATAAAATTTTTCAGTTCCATATTACAATATTAAGGCATTTACATAAGTCAGAGGAATTCGAGTTAACAGGATATTTAAGGTTCAAGTTGAAATTCAATAGAAGTACACACAAAATATAATGGATAAAAGTAATACATTTTTGAATACTAAGTCTAATGTTAGTGCTAAGTTTACAGTAATTTAAAAACTATGTATCACAAAATTATCTTAAATGTTCAATGACTGACAAATGTTGAAGACATTTCAAATAATTTTGTGGCCTAGGTAATCGAAAATCCACTGAGGATTTATCACTATTAAGAATTTCTACTTAGCATTATAGCCTTCCTACCACAGCATGAATAATCAAGTAACATTTAAAAAATAAATATGTATAATCCGATGAAAGAAAAAGGTCAAAGCTTTGCCGTTGAAACATTTCTGCCTTTTTTCCTTTCACGGTTGAACAGTTCAGGCTATTGGTGCAATACCTAAACCAACCACTTGGGGGCAATACAGTATTTTGTTTTGCTTTATCTCATGGCTATGTAGGTTTCCTTGGTGACAAAAGATTGCTGTTCCTTTCAAATTTGAAAACACGCTTTATATATGAGAAGGAAAAGCCTGTATTTCATTTTAAACTTGCAATGCATAAATCATGTAAGACAAACGTAAGTCAGATTTTTTTCCTGAAGGGAGCAAAAGTTTGTCTTCTTTTAGCAGACAAATCGATTTTACCTAGTTGGCACATTTGCAGATATTTTATATTTAGAATTTGTCACAGTCTTTGAATAGATCAAAGAATAAAGAAAATTTTTAATAAAAATGTTTAAAATGACAAACATAATAAGTTTTGAAATGTACTAGTGGAAAATAATTTTGTTTCATACCAAAAGAAAAAAATATATAAATATCATCTGTCTTCTCCACTGGGTACATATTTTTTAATTAACTTAAGTGTTAAAGTAATGAATTTTGGGAGACATTCCTGCCATTGTCTTCACTGTTATTACTGTGCATTCACATACCACTTTGTAAAGGAATTATTTTATTACTAATGATTCTTTTCAGCATTTTGATGCATGGAGTCTCTGTTCAAAGCCACTTCTTTCCTGCTGTCTGCTGAGTACCAGGTATTTTGTCAGACAGTGAAGGCTTATTTCCTTTTTAAATACAAAAAAACACATAATTTCTTCTTTTAAGGATTTGAAACATATTTAGGCAAGTTAATTTTTCTTCTTTGTTTTTGTTCTTTTGATTCTTTGCTGTCTTTGTCTGATATATTCATCCCGACATATTATCCTGTCCTCAGAGAGTATTTACCATTACTGCAGTGATGGAACACGCGGGTGAGCCTTGTTGTCAAAGCCCAGGAATCAAGATTTATAAAATTAAATTCAGTAACTCTGTAGGTGCCTGCGCAAAAGTGGAAAAATTCAGGAAGACGGCAGGGAGTTTTGCCTTGATTCATGGTTCCATTACCCACAGCTCCATGGAGGGTAGTGAAGGAAGGGATTACAGCTGCTTTGTCTTTGAACATCTTTCTGGCTTAGCAAGCAAAACTATCAAAGAAATAATGAGAAACTCAAAAATTAAGATGACGTTGTTCTCTATGGACACAAGTATTTGAAACATTGCTACACTAGATCTCTTTTTTTATGTCATTTTTATTCTAAACACTTGTTTATTTTATAAACTTGTGATTAGCAAGGTGTAACAGAAATTGGAGTGACACTCCTATGCTGGACAACGGCAGAAAGAGGAAAGCCTACATAGACTGATATGTAAGAATTTCTATGACCTCCACAGGCCATCGACTCCTAGGCTCCAGTTTGGAGAAACACACAACCTAACATCCAAAATATCACTGAGGAATTCTCTGTTTCCATCTTTCACGCATTCTGAAGGAACTCACTTATATATCCTGATTTCACACTTTCTGAAATCCCTAAATATTAGCTAACCTCAATTTTTCTGGATATTTAATCGATGCCCATTCGTTTTCTACTACTAAAGGAAAAAGTGATCAAATTTATTCATTAGGGTTAAAGTTTTCCTTATGTTGTCACTGTAACACATTTTATATATATGTGTATATACACACAATATATATAATGCATACATATCATTTAATTATATTTACATATACTTAGAAATTCACTACATTAGTTTGGAAGAGATATTTACATGTAAATTCATCATATTTATCTTTTGTTGTGGAACCTAGTCTTAAATCATTTTCTCATGATGAAAGTTCTTATTATGTTCCAATTAATAAGGTAACTTTAATAAAAATGATAATGATTGACAAACATTCATTGGTAGACATTTTTTGAGTGCCTGCCATGTGCCAGGCACTCTCTAACACACATTGCCTGCAACTGTTCTGAAGCTTAGGGTCATGTTTTTAAATGGTCACTTTTGATCAAATAAATAAGACCATGATTAATGAATAATTTTCTTCCTATTAGGATGATAATTGAGGTTCAGTATTAAGAATTAATAAATGCACAAAATTACCTAAAATCCTTTTAGGGAACAATGTTGAGAATGAATAAAACGGATGAATGAATGAAAATTTCAAAATAAGAAAGAGCAACCATCAATAGCCCTTTAAAATCATGTGCAGCTGCAAAACAATCACTTTTTCTAGAACAAAGATATATCTGAAATAATATTTAATGTCAATGGAGGCTGATTAGATAAGTTGTTATTTTGCAATTATTATTTTGGTTTTTATTGTAAGTCAGCTTTAGTACCATGTTTATTTAATTTTATATTGGTTATCTATAATTTCTATGTATATAAAGTCATACTTTAAAATGAACACTCTAATGCAATTTTTAAATTTAATCCAAGTAAGAGTAGATTAAGTAATACATCGATTCATTTCACAAAGTCCCAGGAGCAGGCTTTTGTTCATGCTCTTTCTACATCTGATATAAATCTCTGGCCAGATGCTCAGTGAAAAAGTCTTTTACAAGGTCTGTTCCATAGTCTGCAGTTTTGGATGTAAAATGAAGATCAGGACAGGAAAACTTCCTAAGGTTGAAAAACCATACTGTAACTTTATGCCTGCTTTCAAAGACGTAACTCATTTTAAACCCGGGAATATACAAGCTATCTTGCCCGACGTTATGAAAAGCACTGCATAAATATTGACAACAAATGAGGCTAACATCATCCCTTCCCTACAACTGTGTCATGTTTCCAAAACTGAATAAGAGATATATGCATTCTTTTAAAAGAGTCCGTGTAAATAACAACATTCCGGCTTTGCCAAGGTTCACTCTCTCCTCTGTGCACACATGCTGATGGCATTGATATAAGAGGATATGGAAGAATGGTCCCCCAAAGGCCAATGCAGTGCTGGTAGAGGGCTAGTGATTTAGAGCCATAGGCTGGGCAGGAAGGAGCTCACTTTAACTTGGGTTTCCACCAGAGATGATGCTCACAGATATTGACTTGAGAAAAGGCTGCAATGTCCTGTGCTTTCCCTTTTCTATAAAGGTGGCCCTGCCCAGAAATGCAGATCATGACGTCTGTCTAATGCATTTACTGGAAAACCACTAGAAGATCATTGGAAAATGCAGAGGCTGAATTAGAACAGTTAGAGATTAAATAGTCTTGAAGAATTTCTTCACGCATTTAAAATTTTTAAATGATCTTGATTGAATTCAAACCAAGACACATTTGAGAGCTGATTACATTCAAAGCATCATTTTCATGTAATTTTGACTATCGAATATCAACAAATGAACAACTTTAAATGTGGGATGGCTGATCAAACAGTGAATTCATTTAAGTTGCATCTCAACTAGAAAAAATAAGGCTTTTCACAGATTTTTTTCCAGAGGTCACAAATCACTCCAGCAATACATTTTCATCCACGCAGTAAGCTGTGATCACAGGTATAAAGAATCTCCAGATGTCAGAAAGAAGTTCCAGATATGAGTTTCTTCTCTGCTGGATGACTTTACAATAGATAAAGGCATACCTTGTGACTTTTTATTCCAAGAATCAAATTTAAATTTATGACATTTCTTCCAGTTAATCTATGTGACCTGTGTATAAAGACAGCCATGGATGAATTTGACCGAAAGTTATAGTTAGAATGGTGTGGAAGAGTTCTACACTTGAATTCATAGACATAATTGGAGCGTTTTATAATTGAATCAAGAGCTTTTTAGAGAAAGACATTTTTGCATTAAATATTGCTTAAAATTAGATTTATTATGTTTATCAAGAAAATGGCATTGCCTTAGCAGCAAAAATGGTTGTGCATGAAATAGTACATGAATAGATGCTCTATATCATTACTCACTGGGAAATGCAAATCAAAATCACTATGAGATATCACTTCGCACCCGTTAGGATGGTTGTTATCAGAAAGACAAGAAATAATAAGTGTCGGTGAGGATGTGGAGAAAAGGGAACCCTTGTTCGCTGTTGGTGAGAATGTAAATTGGTGCAGCTACTGTGGAAAACGGTATGGAGAGTTCTCAAAAAATCAAAAATAGAACTACTATATCATCCAGCAATTACATTTCTTGGTATTTAGCTGAAGAAAATGAAAACATCAACTCAAAAAGATACATGCATGCAATGTTCATTGCAGCATTATTACAATAGCCAAGATATGGAAACAACTAAAGTGTCCATCGATGGATGAATGGGTAAAGAAACTGTGATATGTTTATAATGGAATATTATTCAGCCTTAAAAAAAGAATGATATCTTGCCATGTGCAGAAACATGGATATATCTTGAGGGAATTTTGCTTAGTGAAATATGTTAGGCAGAAAAAGACAAATACCATATCATCCCTCATGTATGTGGAATCTAAAATTAATACATACATACATACAAGCTCATAGATACAGAGAACAGACTGGTGGTTTCCAGAAGTAGGCGATGGGGTGGAGGTGGGGTAGGAAAAATGGGTAAAAAAATTTTTTATTTGTTTATTTAAATAAATCAAATAAAAAAAATAAATATGAAAAGATATCTAAGATCTATTGCGAGTGATGAAAGCAAGACGCAGGTCAGTGTTTATAGTTTACTACCTACCACTTGGGTAAAGAACAAAAGCAAAGAGGGAAAGATATATATCTAAAAAAATATAGATCAAAGGATATAGTAAGCAAATGTTGCATTTGTTATTAATTTTCTTTCCCTTTTTCCATCTCCATCCCCCTTTTATATCTGAATATCCTTGGAAATATCTCACATTTAAATTATTTTTATTGTAGAGAGGGGGATTTAAAAAAAATTTACAAAACTTCTATTTTCCATTATTTCTCAAATTCCCTTTTCTTGATATTTCTCAACTCTCTCCAAAGCTTTGGCAGATTAAATATCTCAGCAGCAGACCTAATTGGAAATAAATGAGCTCATAGTTATATCTGTTATTACTCTCATACCTCCTTTAGCTGCCAGAATATTCTATAAATGGCCACTGATAACCAGTTTAGTGAGCTTGCCTCACTGCACAGTGCATAAATCACTACTGATTTAACTAAATAATTAAGCCTTTGAACTCAGGATACTGTACACACACACACACACACATATACACACACACACACACACACAACACACATACATACCATGTTCTATGGAACTAAGAACAGTGTTTCATAAAACTTTGGGGTCACATGATTAGTCTTTAACATGGGTTTGGGTTCTGTCCTCCACGACAGCATTAATAACAGTTTCTGTGTATTTTTTCACATCTAAAAGTATCAGAAGAAAGCAGTATTTTGGAGAATAGTAGTGATTTAACAGATAAGTATGATCTATTTGTTTTAGCTGAAGCAATAAGGACTTCAGTCGAAAGGTAAATAAATATCCCCTTGTTTTCTGAACTCTATCTGGAGCATCAAGCATAACTTGACCTCGCAAGGAAATAATTGTCCTCTGGCACATTATCTCAGGAAGCTGCACTGCCTCCTTTTAAGAGCAGGTAACAATGTTGTTCAGAATAATCCGGCAAGATCTTGAGGAAAAAAAATGCCGAAGAGAGGATCAAAAGACAAGAACTGTGTGCTTTCCTACACTACAACTGTAGCTTGCATCTGTCCTGTCGACACAGCAAAGATATGAGTAAGAAACAAAGAAATGACTAAAGCCCGAAAATATAAAGAAAATCAAATCACAAAGAGCTTTCTTTTTTCATGAGTTAACTTTAGCAAATACATAAGAACTATCACAAGAATATGTATTATTTCTACCAGTTGCTTCTACTGTGGTCAGGGCAAGTGGTGTTTAAATAAAAAAGAAAAAAGCTTTAAAAAAATTACTTGGAATATCTAGAAACTTCAGTTTCTTATCAAGATAGTGAATTAACTAGCACAGGTGAAATGAGATCGAAGAATGACTTTAACAAAAGAACATGGGATTCTGAAAGCTGTTTCAAACTAGTTGGCCAGTGGTGGCAGTGAACTGGGATGATTGGAGTTTTTGGGAAAGGTGGTTGCTGGAGGCTTCTTTAAAAGGACAAGCTTGAGGAGAGTATTTTTGTTTTCTTCCTGCCTCTCCCTGGTGACCCCCTAGGACAATCACTGCCTGTTCCCCCTTAAGGATGTGAAGTCCACCTGTTCAAGTGAGGAGCTGATGAGATATGTGTGATTATATCACATTTGGCATTCACTCCTCCACTCTATTCCTTCTTAAACCCCAAGTTCGATGGATATTAATGGAGGAAAGTGCTTCCTCCCCAGGCTCCTCTTCCTAAGAGTTTAGGGGATAAAATTTTGACCAGAGAAATCACCTCTTATCTGTCCTCTAAACAATTATTTCTGTAGAATTAGAAATTCCTTAAAATTTATCAAATATGTTGTCACTAGACCTAATTTTCAACTGACTTAACCTGAGTTACCTTTTATAACTAAACTTCTTGGGGTTGTTATTGAGTTATTCCCTGAAAACTTTCTAGTCATCCCTTACATCATGGCTTAGTACTATACACTAAATACAGGAGCTTTGTTTTTCACTCAGCAAATATTCCATATTTACTGTTGTGAAGAAACAGGCATTTGCTTCCTAAGAATGAAGCAAAACCATAAGGGTAATATTATTATATTTTCATTTGTTGCATTGACTATACTTTTCTTGAAAAGTGGAAAGTCATGAAAAACATAATACAGCCGAGAACTAGCTTTGTAGTGGGTCAAAGAATTGAACTAAAATGATGAATTGAGAAAAAAGATGCAGCCTTTGTGATCTCTAGCGAATAAAGTTGTTTCCAGTTCATTTTTGAACTTGCACCTATTAAATGAAAATATCTGCTTGCAGCAATAAAATGAGGCAATTTTTTTGTTTAATGGGATTTGATAATCATAAAGGTCGGAGAAAGGCAGCCCAACTCACTTTACTTATCTTCAGCATACTTTGTGTGAAATAACAGCGTCGATGGAAATTTTACCTTGACAGTGAAGCGTTTTTTCTTTGGTGGATTCAAAACCGTGCCAGTTGAATGAATGAATGCACGCAAAGGGGTTAAGGATGTCACCAACACATATGCTTTAAGAATCACAGATAGATCTTCGGCTCTGAAGATGGTTTCTTGTGGGGCAAGGACTATTGTTTGATTCCTAAAAAAATAAAACACCATCATTAATGTCCCATAATATAGGGTGGGTATGTAATCTGTAAATTACCTCACAGCTTTGTATACTCTCCTATCCTTTGTTGGAGCCTAGACTTCGGTGTGTGGCTTTCTTGAAACAATTTCACTGCTTATTAGCATCACTACCAGGGGACATACAGGTACAGAGAAAAGGGATCAAAGTGACAAGAGTTCTACACTCTAGCAGATTTAATCAAAATATTTTTTAAAAGAAAGAAAAGTAGAAAAATAGTACCTAGAATAAGGTTTAAAGATTTAAAAACTTTAGTCACATATAGTACTATAGTAACAAAAGTGATATAAATTACAGTTTAGGGAACAGTGAAACACCTGAAATTTTCTGGTTCTACCCTTGCCTGCCTTTACTCTATCTTTTCCTGCACAAGAAAAGTTATTAAGCTTCACAATAGTTGACAAGTTACCAAAAATATGCCAAAATACTTTACCCACTAGTTTGATTCTACCCAATAGTCTTCACCACAAATAATTAGGAGTAAATTTAAGAAATAATTAGGAGTAAATTTAAGAAAATTAGTGTTATTTTTCCTTTAGTCTACAAAGGAAAAATAACATTAATTTAATGTTTTATGATGAAACAAATGTACTTTCATCATAAATAATACCAAAAAGTATAACTATTTGCTTTTCTGTACCATGTTTCTCTATATTTCAAATGTCTTTGTTTGATCAATGAGAAAAAATTGTGCTATTTCAATTTTTGAAGTCCAGGTAAGCAAAAGGTAAATATAATTCTTCAGTTAATAAATACTATTAACTGTGCGATTACAACCTAATAATTATAAAATTAGATGAGGAAAACTATTTTGTGCTTTGGATAAGATAATTAAAATCTCTTAATTTATATACATTACAAAACCATTTCCCTAGAGGTAACTCGAATAACATGGTGCCATGCAGTTGCTTCATGAGATCCCGGGAGCCATAAAAAAAATCACGGCTAGGGAAAAAAATTTATTCAGCCATATTCATAGACTAAAGCAATGCCATTTGAGTATAAAATGGAAATTAAAATGTTATAGTTTCATATTGTCAAGGTTTTAAATTCAAGTTTCATTAATGTAACTTCCTAGATAAGAGTCTTATTTACCCGAATGTTTAGTCTATGGCAGGAGAGGTCTGAATTAGTCTAGAAGAAAACCAATGATGGCATTCTTTATTAAGAAGAGATAGCTGAAAATTTATGTAACAGACATAATAATTTAAACATGCAAAACCCCCTAGATCTATTCCGGTGCTTTTCTCTTGTTAGCTGTCTCCTAAAATGCATACTGGATATAACAGTGCAAAATGATCAGCTTACAGTTGTTCCTGTCTCCAGGCCCACGGCTTCCACACAGGTGGCTTCGCTGCTTTTGAAAGGGGACTTGAAGTACTCAGCTTGACTTGTGTGCTCTGGTCCAGACACACAGAGGGGCTCACCAGGAATCGGAATTCTGAAAAGATTCACAAGAGCAGAGAACAGTCATCCCACTGCTTCCTTTTGGAATTGTTTCCAAAACGGAGTCATGGTGTTGAACTCCGGGGTCCACAGGAAACAGGCAACAAATTTTCTCCCCGTTCTGCATCAGGTCAGACCCATTAAGTGTGAATGCATGTTTAGCGAGGCCTTTGTTTTGTGATATGTTCTCCTATCACAGACTAGGAAAACAATTGTAATAACTAATTTCAAATTTCCTTGCTCATAAGGGGAGGTGAGGCTGATGTCCCCGTATCCCACATGAAGCCTATTCTCTGACAGCTGAGAGACACACGCTCAGCATGGGGAAGGTGTGGGTGCAAGAGCTGCCCACTGTTTCCGATGAGAATATCACACACAAAACTGGAGCTGATTTCCTGGGAATACAATCCTTCATGCGCTAGAGTTTCTCCTTCATAACCTGACAATTGTGCTTTATTCTTTTGTAAAATATTATTTACTGTTTTTTATAAGTGTTTAAAAGTAAAGACCAACAATAATGACTTACTTCAGAGCACTCATATTGACATTTAAAAAAATGGATATATTGTATGTATATGGTTAAAATAATCAAATTGTACAGAAAACTATCAAATGAAAAGAAAAAGCAACTGGCAATTCGCCCCCACCTAAGACTTCTCTCTGCCAAAGCCAAAGCTTACATATTCATTATTAAAGTCTAGATAAGCAGACACTCAGTCAGATGCTTATGATTTTTCAATATATAAGTTGATATAAATATCAATATGTCTACATAAACCTATATATGTAGATACAGACAGTCCTCAACTTATAATGGTTCGACTTATGATTTTTTTGACTTTACGATGGTGCGAAAGCAATAGGCATTCAGTAGAAACCATACTTTGAATTTTAAATTTTGATATGCAGTATGATACTCTCTTGGGATGCTGGGCAGGGCCAGCTAGCCGCAGCTCCCAGTCAGCCATACAATCACGAAGGTAAACAATTGATATCCTAGAGTGTATTCATTGTGTTGGATGATTTTGCCCAAGTGTAGGCTAAAGTAAGTGTTCTGAGCATATTTAGGATAGGGTAGGCTAAGCTACAATGTTCAGTAGGTTAAATGTATTAAATAAATTTTCAACTTACGATATTTTCAAACTACAATAAGTTTATTAGGAGGTAACCCTATCCTAAGTCAAGGAGCATCTATATTTCTGCTTTTTAAATGATGGGAAAGAGACATAATGGTCTATGTCTGGCTTATTTACCTACTTATCCATCCTGGAGTCCTTTCCATATAGCATATACAGAATTACCTTGTACTTCTTATTGGCTTAGAGTGTTTCCTGAAATGAATATACATTTTACTTAACCATACCCTTGTTGCTGTACATTTGGATTATTTTTGTAATGTTTTTCTTTTGCTATTTCAAAAATACTGCAGTGAATGCTCTTACACATTTTGTGTGTGTGTGTGTGTGTGTGTGTGTGTGTACTTCTAAATGTTTATCTAGGGGCAACTCTAATCTGTATGCATAATTGCCAGGTCAAGTGCGTGGTACATTCGATAGACATCACTGAATTGGCTTCCCAGAAGGTTGCCCCAATTTCCACTGTCTCCCACAGCATCCAAGCGTTGTTGCTTCCTTACTGCCAGGTCACAGTGTTTTATTTTTAAATTATACAATTTATCCGCTCTTGAAATGGAACATAGCCTTCAAATTATTTTCCCCTTGTGCACATTTCATCAATACTAACATAGTCTAATTTAAAACACTTCACGCTCTTAAGTAAAAGTCAGCAGAAGTCAAGCTGTTCAGTGTATTCTCATACCTCATTATTTAGCACAGTGCGATCTTTCTCAAAAAATTATAACCTATTTGTAAGGCTTCCCTATTAATGACATTCTAATATATCTTAATAAAAGAAATATTCAAACTGCCTGTTTCTAGAGGTGACAAAGAGTCATTAGGTAATTTCTCTTCTTAGGAATCACAACTTAAAAAGAGTTGAAGTGTTTATATAATCCTTTAAATTCGCAGTAGGAAAATAAGTTTCCTATTTTTTCACTAGATTTATTTTTGTAGATTAAATTTGCAGGAAGAAAATACATGTTTTGTTTTGTTTTTTTCACTAAACAGACATTTTTAGAATTTATTACTAGGAATAATTTTGTCTCTCCTGAAGAGCTAATCTATAGCCTTCTTTGGTATGATGAGGATAGTGTAATTTACTCTGATTTCTCTTTACCTTTGCTTCCCAGAAGCAAAGCACTGATTTGAAGCCCAAGGAGAGCTGACCTTGTAAAAACTAGACATATTAAGTGTTTCACCAATGTAGTAGCTCAATGGTTTTGAAGTAGTAGTCAGCAAATATGTCAAAAGAGTAAACAATTTTATGTCACTTTTTTAGTTTAGTTTAAGTGGAGGAACTTAGGCTACGTAGTTGAAGGACTCCAACATAGGAATTGCAAAAAATATGTCAGATTTCCACATCAGCTCCTGACACTGTGGTTGAACAATGGAATTTACAATTGATTCAAGTAATTTTTATCCTTCGTAATACATATATTAGATTTTCCATTATAGTATTCCAGGT
The DNA here is from genome assembly GCF_000151845.1 of Pteropus vampyrus. NCBI lineage: Eukaryota > Metazoa > Chordata > Mammalia > Chiroptera > Pteropodidae > Pteropus > Pteropus vampyrus. Next base: position 2,575,491 of record NW_011888814.1, on the reverse strand, counting down.
TTGGCTGTTACTTTTAACAATTCTAAATAAACAAAAAATAAAACTCTATAATTACCTGTCTCCTGACATCTAAAATCATTCCAATTTCCCTTGATTGGGAAAATAAAATTAAAAATAATTAAGTAACTATTTTTAAAATAATTAAAAATTAAAATTAAGCTCCATTAATACCTTTTGCATAATAATTTATAAAACTCTATAAAATGCAATTGCCAGGAAATAACTCTCTGTCTGGGCCCTGGGTGAAAATGGATGGATGGCAGAGTAAAAGGGGTAACTGAAGAGACCATTGACCAAGGGACTATTAAGCAAGGGGCTGTTAGCAAACAAACACAAGGGCAGAGTTAAGGAAAAACAACAATAGGAACTAAAGCTCCCCGTGGCTGACAAAATGGAAGCTCTTACTGTTAGGTTGTTAGACAGACACGAGAGATGGGGAACAAAGGAGCAAAGGTCCAGCCCAGAGACCACTCAAAGAACACAGATTTTGTAGTTAAAAATCGCTCCTGTATCCTGAGAGAGAAAGGACTAGAGACAAAGGGCATAAACCTATAACTGGTTGAGTCCAGCCACAGACGCCTGTGCAGTAAGGACTGCTCTGACCCTCTCTTCACCTCAGCCTTGTTAAAACATCATTCTAATATCATGCCTATGCCCAGAAGTTCATGAATCTAATTATAACAGACTGAATTCTGGGAAAGCACATGTGTAGTAGGCAGGGAGTTATATAACAGCCAAATGTCAATCAGAATGACCTCACATGCCAATCACCTAGGAATGCCTTTGAAACACCCCATCACGGCCATTCTCTGCTTTTAAAGCCCTCTTGGCTGTAACCCACTCCTCATTTGGAGTGTACTTTAATCACACCTTTAGTTTCCACAGTTATAGCCTATTTAGGCGTGGCACACTTCTACCTCAAAAGGTGCCTTTAACAAATTTTACCTCTCATAAATCTCACTGAGCTAGAATTCTTTCTACATTGGCGAAAAGAACCGAGAGTCCCCAGTGTTACCAGGGCAAGATCAGAGTTCAGATTGCCCCCAACAGTAACCCTTAGTCCAGGAGGAGGTCCATTGCCCCCAAAAGTAACCCTTAGTCCAGGAGGAGGTCCATTACAGAACTAAACAAAAGGCACATCTGTGAGAGGAACAGAGGCACTCCAAGCCAGAGTCCAGCAGGGAAGGAACCAGAGAATAAAGATCCCAAAGTTCTCTCCTCCTGAGTTCTGATCTCCTGCCAGAAGTCAGGGGATAAGGGAGCCTTGATGCTGTCTGTGGAGGAGAGTTTCCTGGGGAGGGGTCTAGAGTGAATGTGAAAGGGCAAGTGGAGAATATCCAGCATAAACCCTATACTTGGAAAATAAAAGTTTGGCCTTAGTCTTCTTACTAGTCACATATCCTGGAGAAGCAATTATAGTATATGCGTGTATTTGTGTAACTGCAGATCCAGCTCAAACTGGCCATATCCTGTTTCTAACAAGACACCGAGTTGTTTTTCAGAGACAACAGAACAAAACCATAAGTCATGCAGCTGAAGCATGTGCAGAGGAGAGAATTTTGACCTCCAATAATATCCGGAACCATAGTTTTGCCCCCTTCATGGAACCAAAGGACTGGGACATGATCAGGACCTGAATGCCAGAACCCTTTCAGAAGAGAAGGGTTTATTGTCCAGGAATATCTGGTGCTGAAGCCCCTTACCATATTTTACCATAAATGGCCAAGTTCCAAAGCCCTCCAATTGAAACCTGCCCAGCCAGCACGTCTACATACCAGCCTGTTCACCTCAACATTTTAAATGTCCCTCAAAACCCTGAATCAGAGAGACAGATCTGCACTCTTCCACCTGTTTCCTTGTAGGTCAACCTTGCAATAAAGTTGTTTTTTTCTTTTCTCTCAAGCTAGCGCCATGGTATTGGCTTCTGTGGTCATCCTGCAGTGAGTCCTTGCTCAGTAACAGGTGCATGTGCATGCACATGTGTGTACACAAACAGAAAGAGTGACTGAGAGAGAAATAATGCCAGCTTTGACCCCAAATAAGAGCATTTGTATATGGCAGCAGGGGATGGCTTAGGCTGAACCATGAAATTGGCTTTTATTAGGTAAAAACTGGTTAAATGTTGATCAAATATCATCGACTTCATAAAAGTTTCCTTACTACACTATGACACTATTGGAGGGAAGCAAGAAAGTACGTAAACATACTACCTGTGAAAGAAAGAGGTCCCAGTGGCTAGAATGTCTGTGAATAAAAATGACAACATAGTGTGATGGCTAATTTTTTATGCAGCTTGACTGGACCAAGGGATGTCTGTGAGAATGTTTCTGGAAGAGATTAGCACTTGAATTAATGGACTGAGTAAAGCAGATAGCTCGTTCCAATGTTATTAACTAACGCTTTGAGGGCCTGAATAGAACAAAAAGACAAAAAAAGTTTAAATTTGCTTTCTGACTAACTGAGTTGAGACTCCAATCCTCCCTCATTGCTCCTCGTTCCCAGGCCTTCAGACTGGGACCAGATTCTCCACCGTGGCTCCCTGGATCGCACGCCCTCAAACCACACAACTGGCTTTCCTGGGTCTCCGACGTGCCGAGAGCAGATCATGGGACTTCTCAGCCTCCATCGCGGTGTGAGCCAATACTTTATAATAAATTTTTATATGGACAGCTATATATCTATATCATTTGTTTTGCTTCCCTGGAGAATCCTGAATAATATGAGAGATGTTCCTGAAATCACTCAATGAGTGATTTTAGCATAATGCTTTGAAAACAACAGAAGCACACCCCGAGTTCTGCCAATTCCTAAAAAAGAACAAATACCTTCACTTCTGAATCTGTTTCCTTTTTTGCATGCTGATGAAAAAAAGCACAGCAGCAAGGACAAATAAACAAATATTTGCCAAATGAATAACTAGATAATTTTTAAGGTCTTTTACAATTCCAAATTACTTCAATCTTAGGTGAAAAGTCTTGTTATAATTTTCAATATATGCTATAAATGACCTAATGGAGAAAGACGATCAGTGGCAAAGGTCCCAGGGCCAGAGCTCAGATGTAGACCCTCTGTGAATTCAGGTTTGTTCCACCAATTATGAGTGTTCCACAGGGTCAATTGGCTGCTGTTTTATTTGTGTGAGGCCCAATAAACCTCATGGGAGACACTGTAGCTGGATCCTCTTTAAGCTACGACCTCCCGAGGAAGTATCTGGGGGAATATCAACCAATCTCTTGACTAGTGCACAAAAAAGAAAAGAAATACATTCACGGTAGAGTCAAGTTCACAGACCTGATCACTTATTAAAAGGGAGGGATCATTTTCAGTTCATCAGAGAGTATTTTTGGTTCACACACTGTAAGCTCTGTGAGGTCAGGAATTTTGAGTTTTTCCCTCCATTGCAAATCTAGTGCTAAGCATAGGCTGGGACTTAACACAGGAGCTCAATAAATCTCTGCTTAACGAGCGAACTCCAATTTCCTCTTACCCAAATAACTAATGATATGTGCATTGAAGAGAAAAAAGAGGCTGAAAAGAAAAGAATGAGCAAACTGAGTGCTGAGTAGTTATGCTGGAGTTGTACAGTGTAACCTTTTTGTTCACAGCCTAGGAAATGAGTGTAACGTGGGCAAGGACTGGTTTTCTCTCTCCACTTCAATGCGGTGTTTGTTAGAGTGACTCTGACCATAGCATGTTGCAACACTGAGGCAGGTCCAGTGAAGGGGCAGAGACGGACACTCAGAGATGAGTTATCTAAGGCCAAGAGGCCCAATATCAGGCAGAGTCTCGAAGCCACCATGAGCACAGGAGCCATGGTAGAGAAGGTCACCAGCAGCCAGCCAAGAGAAAGGCTGTAAGGGAGAGATTTGGGGCCCATGTGTCATGTGGTTTACCAAGCAAACTGAACCTGATCCTGACAAGACATGGGTGAAACCAAGAAAGACATACGTTCTAATTTGTCTAGTACATTGTATGTAATATAGTGACTAATCAATTTCCTTTCAAAAATATTTTATGAATAATTTTCAAAGTAACATTTGTCTTTAAAATCCTAACTCCTGTCTATTAATGGATTTTTTTAGGTAAGACTGTGAACTAATTCCTTAAGTTCAGTATGTTTTACCTAGAAAATGAGAATAGTAATAGTAATAGTAAGAACTTACCTCAAATGTATTCTAACAGAACTAAATATGAAATTTCCTTTTAAGTGCTTTGCACAGCACTTGACGTATACTAAACACTCAAAAAATATTAAATAGCAACTAGTAGTAGTAGTTCAGTAATCCTTTTCTATAACCTAGAAAACCTGTTTGTAACTTTAGAAATTGCCAAGTGTAACTAAAATGTTACTCCTTTTGAGTTTTTTCAACACTTAAGTGTTGAAAAAGTTCTCACCAGTGCTGACTACCAAATAAAGTCTAATCTATTAAATTCTCTTTTATGTGATTCTTAAACATCTGACATTTCACATTAGTCTCTTAAGAACAAAGCAGGACGTATGTGGGAAAAGAATGAATGTGTAGACAGCATCTTTACCGAAAGTAGTCTGTAAAGACACCCTCCATTTTTAGTGACTTTCCTCAAGTTTAGCATTGCGGTATCCCAGGAAAGCAATTTATTTCCTGTTTTGTTTCACTTATTTAAAAGAGTCTGTATTAAAGCTCAGTCTCTGTGGAGAGAGTAAGCCTGGGACTGACCCAGTTACTGCAACATTTAAGTCTGTTCCTTTCTATTTTATTCAAGAAAAGACTTCTTTGCAAGCAACCAATATAAATTTAAACAGAACTAGCTCTTAGTCAACAGATTTATGACATATAGACAAAACTCTCTGAACCATTTCAGACCTACACTTGAACTTAAATGATATAATTTGGCTCTATATACTCCAAACACATCAATTCCTTAATAAAATTTTACTTTCATTTTATAAAGTGGCATTGGCCAAAGAGTATCTTCGAGAGAATGGAGACATCAAATGTTTAAAGGCATTATTAGTACGTAGGTCTAGTGTTAAGCCAGGGAATTCAAAATTCCTTCCTGACATTATTATATTATTACCTACGTGGCTTTGATGCAATAGTTTACTATCTATGGTTTCAGAAAATATTTCAAATGCCATTACCATATAAGGGTACACCAAACCACAAATAAAAATAGCACAGTACTTCAATCAAGCATTTTTTTGGGGAAAAGAACAACTTCTACTTTTTCCTTCAGGAAATGAGAAGTGGTCCATGTCTTGATGTAAGTGGAAACACGATTTGACACATAACAATGACCAGATCAATCGCAGAGCAATGTTCTTTAAATGGGTAGTCACTGTATAAAGTTTCCACCAACTAACCAATCAATCAATCAAATGCTTATTGAGCACTCAGTAATGCGAGCTGTAAATGTTCTCCTTTCTGCTCTTTTTCAGTGGAAGTGTCAAAGTCATGCAATTCTACACAAACAATTTTCCTCATGGACTGCTCTATGTTTTGACCATGACAACATAAGAACCTTGAATTCTGCTCATTTTCCTTGGTAATAAAAGTTATGTCTAGACTACTACTTCAATTTTCTTGCCCCTATGATTTCACTGCAATGACCAAACAGCATGAAAGATAGTTTTATTACTTTATGGCAGCTTAATTTTGCTTTGATGTTTTTCTGCATGAATTTTCCAGAGGAAAAGAAAGAAAGAAAGAAAAAAAAAGCCTAACTACAGCAAAACCATAGATGAATAATTCAGTATAAATTAATGAGCATCGTTAATAACAATTTGAAACACAATCTCCAATAAATATTAATACAGAGTACCACAAATACGATAATAGAATAGCTGTCTTAGCCCACCCACCATGAAAATAAGTTAATCCCTTTGTTAACATTAAACTTCTTTCTCAGGAACATTTTCTGGAGTAAATCATGAAATATTATTGATGTAACTTACGTCAGAATAATTAATGACTTAGTAGAACTCTAACAGCGATTCCAAATCCTTTGTAAGTATATTGAAGTCAATTCTAATTTAAATGTAAGACACAAACATGGAGGGTCATTGCTCCTATTTGAAATAAAACCATGCATTAACATCTCTCTTCTTCAATGGCACCTTCACAAACCAACTCAATCTTCAATTTTTACTCTATTTTTTTGATATAATAAAGTATATATGGTATTACTGTCAATCTGTTTCTTTACATCGATATTATTTATATTGTAAATGAACCAAGTGCATATTTAAAATATCAAGATTTTCATACTGTCTGACTCTGAGAGTGAGGCAAAAATATAGAACATGCAGAAGTCAGAGCCAATTGCCAAAATGAAATCTAATGAGGGCCAGAATCCAAATACTAGAAATAGGTCAGGAACATGGAACTATGTTAGAAGAGATTTTTCATTAGGACACTGAGCAAGCATATTTCTGTGGAACCATTTTGTCTTCACATTCTTTCTCTCCAATTGACCAGTGATGTGATTGGAGTCTGTGGAGGCCAGGTCTGGCTGAGAGTTAGTATAATACAAGTGTCCGCTCCTACTAGATGAAGACACAAAGGGCGACATCAGAAGCCAGGCAGAACCTGACGAGAGTCTCTGAAATGGTGTCTCAGTTTTCGACCTTAGCCATGTAAGCCGATCACTAGTCAGGTACCTTTGGCCTGTTTTATATCTTGTAAATGACTAAAGAATTCAGTTGAGCCGGAGATGGAGGGGCCTTCACAGCTAAAGTGATAAATAATCATTAGTCTTTAAAGATGTTAGATTATTAAAATTTTGAATTTCTTTTTTCCTATTCTTGTCTGGATTTTAAGCTCTGAAGTTAATCTATCTCTTCTCCAGGTAGAATTTAGACAAGGACATTAAATTCAAATGATTGTTTTCTATAAGGATATTCTTCATATTTTTTTCATATATCTCTCATCTTCTGTAGGATCAAGATGCCATATATATATATATATATATATATATATATATGAATTATTACATATGCATATATACAAATTATTTTTCAAGGGCTTAATACACTATATAACCCAGCGTTAGTGTTTTGACATCAGCACATCATCTCAATTAACACTACTTGTTTGCATGTTCCTGACTGAACTTTTTAAATGCCTTTAAATAGGTGGATGATGGATAACAAGTCATTTATATCTTGCTATTTCTTACCAAATACATCAAATGTCTTAGGGAAAATAATTTTGTGGCACCTAATAATGTCCCAGTCATTTTCAATTAATTAGGGAGGTGTAGTCATTGCCCAAAATAATCCTGTGAGCTCTGACATCAGTCAAGGGTTCAAAGTCATTAGCTAGCTGCTTAAAGTCTGTGCTACAGTTTAACTCTGTAGACCCAGCCAGTAGGAACTGAATTAAGAAGCTTAGATTCCAAGCAGTGGAAAGAATTCAAGCTAGCTCTAAGTCAAAAGGGGAAAATATTGGGTAATGGTGATAAAATGTCAAAGTATGGGCTTTCCTCTTCCTCCTTTTCCAAGAAAGAATGATACATGCCTACTTGAGACCCAAGTCTCTGTTATTTTCCTTGAATAATAGAAATAAATTAATTTTTAAAAATTAATTAGTTAATTTTTTATGGTAACATTGTTTAATGAAATCCAGTAAGTTTCAGCTGTATACTTTAACAGTAAAGCATATATATATTTACACTGTGTGTTCACCTCCCATAGTTAGATTTCTTTTTGTCACCATATATTTGACCCCCTTTACTCCGTCTACCTCCCTCTTCCCCCCTCTTCCCTCCCCTCTGGTTACCACTAGTCTATTGTCCGTGTCCATGAGTCTCTGTGTCCTGTTCATTTGTTGCTTTTAGGTTTACATCCCACATATAAGTGATATCATGTGATTTTCAACTTTTTCTGTCTAAATTTATTTTTTTTAATCTACATAATTATGTTGGAGAAAAGAGAGTGAACAAAGAGATCAATGAGGAGAAAGGCTGTGCCGGATGGTGTTTTGGTGAGCTAGAAGGAGTAACAAGGAGCAAAGAGGTTTATAAAAACAGAATTTGGCAGAAATTTCATTGTGTGTTGAAAAGGGCTAATTATGCCTTTGCTAACATTTTGTCTCCAACCTGCCTTCCCTCAAAAATAAAAAAAAGACTGTTAAAAATTTTAAACTATTCCTCAATGCTTTTCGAGTCAGACCTGTAGTTGGAGGAAGTGTTTTCATTTGTTTCTTTACGTGTTTGCGTAATACCTAAGCATTCTCTCAAAGGGTCCATTTTTGCCCCGGTTCCCTGCCATGCCCAGCTCAATCTCCTGCAGCTGGGGTTGGGTCCAATCGCCTAGTTGGGAGCTGGGGCATTTGACGGTGAATGAAGGGGGAGCCACTGGCAACCAAACAAAGTCGGATTTAAAGAAAAAAATACATGAAGTTTCTATTACAAGAAGAGTCAAACTCGAGAGTGTTCCTTCAATTTCATGGATCTGGAGTGAAAAGTCACAAAACTCCTTGACCACTGTTCCCCATCAAATGGTTTGCAATTCAGGTTTTCAGCAAAAATATACTTGAAACTACTCATCTAATCTCCAACTGGCCACTTTGGCTGACTGTTCAGAGAATGTTGCTCTGTACTCTGCATTTTCTTTGATCCTGGACTCTGTCTTTCAATTACCGAATCACTTAAAATATTCACAGTATCCATTAGTCCCAGGAGCTTGAATTGATATCAGGGCACATGTTTCTGACTAGATATTTTCAAAGTTGACATGAGACTCTAGTTTTTCTGGGGTTTTTGTTGTTGTTGTTGTTGTTGTTTTAGTTTTGCTCTCCATCCCCCACCATGAACCATATTCTATAGAATTAAGGGCTTTTCACCAACAAATGTTTTGAAATGTTGTTTCAATAGCTTATAAACAGCAAAATATCCTACTAAAATCTGCCCAATAGCTAAAATTTCCCTTAATTAAAAACTCTGAGTACACCTGGCACATTGCTCATTTTGCTCTCGGCACAACACATGTATAGATTTACCGATAAATCATGTAACTGGAAAATGTTAAATACCACTTTGTGGGTGGTATCTTTGCTTTTTATAGCTTGCTATGAATATAGTTGAAAGTTCTTTCCCTTAAATGACACAAGCTCTTCTAAAATTGGCTGTTGACTGACCAACTACACAGGACTGAGAGCAGGAATCTAGAAACAAACATTTCAAAATACTGAACTGAAAAAGATAAATTAGGTATAACCAGTTTAGTTAACCATGCATTCCATATTTAGATTCAAAGTAAACTTTCTGCTTCTGCAATATATGGAACACAAGGTTATAAATAATTATGGCTTTATATCTTAAAGATAAATACAGCCCTGTTTCCATACTTTGTCCAAAAGAAATATTTTAGTTCCAGTCATGACATTGTTTGAACTCCACAATACTAAACACCACCATCACAACTCCTCAAAAAATAAGAAAAAGAAAAAGACACCTATTTTTTTTTTTTACTGTTTTTCTTTTAAACACTATATTCAATAATGATAGAGGACAAGAATGCTATCTGGTTATGATTTAGCAGTGTAATGGAGTTTTAGTGTGAAACTAATCTGTGATCATTTAGGAGTGCACCACGACTGTCCTTGATTAGAAGAACTATGGATGAGGCTAACAGAAAGCAGTATGTATTCTAAAGAAACAGAGACGCTGGAGAGAGATGTCCATGGATAACAGGATAACACGAAAGAGAAGAGCAGCCTTTAGTATGTTACTCCTATATTCCATGGTCTCTCTTCCACTCTTGGTTTTAGGTAGGAAATTAAAACAATACTAACAAGTATATATATATTTTTTTTCAAATTATCTGTGAGAGATTGAGAGTATAAAATTACATGCAATAGAAAAAGATTATAGCCTAAAGAAGGACTTTGATACTGATCTTTTATTACCAAATCAATTTAGTTTTGATTTATTCAGGCTTCTGAGACCACCAAGGGATTTCCAGCCCACGGACAAGACAGCAACTGGTACAACGGGCCATGGCAGCAACAGTTTCAGCAGCAGCCAGAGGAGAAACAGGCATAGCGTGAACCTTGGTCTCTGACACTGGGCATGGCACCTTAACACAGACAATGACAGGCACAGCAGTAGCAGCTTTTGCCCCTTGGAGCTCCAGTGGCAGAGCACCTTTAGTGGGCATGACCAGTGGAGTACTTCAGCAGGTGACCACAGGGGACCAGAGCAGAAGTGAAGCAAGTGCTGGCCATGTTATCAAGAGAGGACTGCATTCATGAGCAGATAGGATGGACCCTCTAAGACAAAGAGGGCATTTGAGGGCATCGCTATGATTAAGAATGCTATAGAAATTTAATAGATGAGTGTCATAAATGCCAGATTTCTGCTTGGTGTAGTATAAAGCTGGTGTTAATTTGGAATTCATTAGTGAGATGGAAAGTCCAGCATCTGTTTGAATAGTTGGGTGCCCATTCTCATTGGTCATCGCGCACACCACAACAGCTGTTACTAAGCTAAATATCATTCTGGGCACAACGACAAATTCTTCCTCATCCCACATCACTTTCGAATGTCTCACTGGACATTGATGGAGATGAAAAGCCTGTTGGTAATTATTAGAACCTAGGACTTGACTTCATTTTAGATATAAGCTCCAAGCATTTTACTCAGTTTTAATATACACTGAATTTTGCAGGAATGCAATTCCATGGTTAGGCAAGGAAACACTACACTTTGTTTTGTTTGTGACTTTTTCAAGAGTTGTTTAACATTTTGGAAAGGAACATTGCCAACAGCAATGAGACCCATAGAATCTTAGTTTTCTAACAATACAACCACACCAATCTGAATTTGAATGTGTCACATTCGTAGTGATTCTAAATATAAGTGGAAGTATTTGACTATTTAATTACCCATATGGTGTCATTATGTCCAAAGTCTTTCATGTTGAATTACAAATTTTAATAAAATTCTTTTCTTTTATTTGTCTTTTATATTAGAGTTAGGGCATTATACTAGTTTGTTGACATAATGTATTTAGGTAAGTTATAGATATTTCCTTCCAGATCAACCAGAGATCAATAAATATATTTGTTATCAAAAGAGACGATGGGGTCTTTTAGGAATAAGAAGTTTGTTTAAGGATGACCCCAAAGTGTTTGGAAGTAGATTTGGAAAGGAAAGGGTCTGGAGATAGTGAGTGTAGCTGAAGACAAAGAAATATTTTTGTGACCATTTAAGATCCCGGTTTTATTCCTAGGATAGTGATTTTTGAAAAAATGGGTCTCATCAAACTAGATAAAAGTAGTAGTTAATAATTATCAACTAATATTTATAGAAATACTTATTGAAGTAATCATCATAATACTTAACATTTTGGATTGCACGCTCTGTGTAAGACATTGCTCTACTTTATTTTTTTAAATAATTGTTGTTTTGAATTTTTAAAACAAATTTATTTAATACACGATTGACCACATAATTATTTTGGTGGTATTGATCTTATTGTAATTTTTTTAAATTACATTTATTAGGGTGACATTGATTAATAAAATTATATGTTTCAAGTGTACAATTCAATAATACGTTATATGTATATGCATTGTGTGTTCACCACCCAAAGTTAAATTTCCTTCCGTTATCATATATTGTTCCAAATACTTTAAATGTATTAATTAAACTTACCATCTCAGCAATCTTAGGAGACAGAGTCATTATCATCCTTAAATTGCAGACAGAAAACTGAAGCGCAGAGAATGTAAGAAACCTGCCCTAGGACACTGGGCTATTAAATGGCCGAGATGGGATTCCCACATATGTAGCCTGGCCTGGTTTGCACCTAGCCACTATCCAACAGCAGATGTGTGACCAGATCAAAGCAATTACTTATTCTGAAAACAATTTTCGAGAACTATTAATTCCAAAGAAATCATGTATTTCCCACAACACATAATTTGCTTCTACTTACATTTATTAATGCATATCCCCAAATTGGGGCTTTATAAACCACTTTGGCTGCACGATCAGTGAATTCTAAAACCCCTCCATGAAGGTCAGAAGAGCAGCTTCAAAATGCCAAGACAACTAATTCTTGGACCTTGCTAGTGGCCCAAAGTGGTCACTATCATTACAGACACCCAGACCTAAGGCTGGTGGCTACACCCACAACTGAGTCCCCCTCACCTCAGGCATAGGGCAGCAGCGTGAGTTTTGTCATGCGAGTTTTCTACTTCGCCTAGAAAGGTCGTAGATAGTTTGGGGAGCAGAGGCAGGAGTGGGCATATCAGAAAAGGTGTAACAGAGGGAAAGAAAGAGAGAGTACCAGTGAGCACTGAGGGAGGGCCTGAGCTCCGGCTGCCCAGGACTGCTAGTTCCCTTCTGCTACCAAGTTCCCTGAAAGCCTAGAACAAAACGAAACAAAGACAAACAATCTTCTGCCTGAGGCAAATTCACTTAACATCTGCTTATATGTAAATATTGTGATACATAAGAAATTATAAGGATTATTTTAGTAGATGAAATAACAACAGTAACAACAATAATAAATTTAAAATGAGTAAACAAGTTCAATTTCTCATCAGGGGCCTAGCTATTTGGTTTTCTTAAATAGCCCCTTTCTTATTTTCTTGCATTGTACGATGGATTTAAATACAGTATAGTGGCGTGTAGTACACTACTTGAGATATGGATCAGCTTCCATTTAGCTATTTAGCCCAGAGGTTCTTGGAGCTTCCATTTCTTTATCTAAGAAGACATGACAGTGTCCGCCCCATAGATGGTTACAGAGGGTTGAAGAATAAGTATGTAAATGCAGGACACAGTGTCTAACATATAATAAGCAAAAATTAACATTACCTCTTATTATTTAGGGGAAATTATCTATAAAATAACCTGTGACATAAAACATGAAGCCTCACTCTAATTATCTATAAAACGAATCCAAAACTCATACTAATTCTGTTTGATGACTGTCTGTACTCAACCTCTAACTCTAAGCAATATTTGCCTATTTGTTTCCATATCGGAATGTCTCCAAAAAGAATAATATATTGTTGTGACAGCTTTACTTCAATGTGGAAAGCAGAAAACCTCATTCGATTTTTTTCTCCAAATCTATTCATGGATATCTTGAGTAATATGGAAGCAATGCCTTATTTGTTACTTTTATAGATGTATAATACATGTTTTTATAAAGTATTTTTATGAAAACTCTATGAGGAAGAAATAGTCAGTACAATTGTTCCTATTTTACACGTCTTGAAAGGAGGCACAAATGGGCTAAATATAACGTAACTACAATTAGTAGTTGTGCGGAACTAGAATTCAGGTCTCCTTATACCTGGACCATAGGATTCCTCATTCTTGCCTTCACTAGGTGAAAAGTTAGATTTCTTCTAACCTCTTAAATTAGAAATCTTAGCACATACTTTTCTACAGGTGCTTAGAAATGAGTGAGGCAAGATGGACTTTCGAAAGGCCCTCTCAGCTAATGTGGATGAATTATCTACTTTTGTCTTTTGGGGAGTAAGCTGACCCTTTTATATCCTACACATTTTCTTGTGAAATGACTATCAACATTGGGATCGTTGCTGCTATCATTCCATGATGTCATGAACTAAAATGACTCAAGAAAAGAGAAAGTTCCATATTTTACCATTAGATGGTGCTAAGAGAAGTTTAAAGAAAATAGTCTAGAAAGTTATTGATGGAATGAATTACAAGATTTGATTGAAGTTTACTATAAAAGAGTCTGTTTCTTTCCCACACAGAAGCACACCCAATCCATCATCAAAGAGTAAAACATCTTCCAAAGTTACCCTATTCATTCAGTTAATTATACTTCTGCCAAGATATGTAACTTTTCTAATCACAACTTCAATTGCAAATGAAGGATTCTAAGATTCTATTTAGAGAAATTAATGTATTTCACATTGTTTATAGTTCACTCCAACTCTCGTTTGGAGTCTTTATCAATATATTTTTCAACAGAATGTGTCAGACCGGAAGACCCAGCTAATGTGTTAGTCTTAATAAACTATATTATTAATCGTTATAGTTACAATGAGAAGTTCAAAAGACTGGTCATAGCAAGCATCATCTTTCCATCAATAATATGTTATATAACATACACTTTATGTATTTGTGTACGTTAGAATTAATGCATCATTCTAGTGGGCTTTTATTTTCTAATATTGATGATACTTTGCAAATCAAAAGTCATTTCATGGCCCTGAACTTCCATGAAAATGAATGAACAAAGCCTTGAGCACCACAAACTTATGAACACTTTCTGTCATAACATTTTTAAGTTTTTTGTTGTTGTTGTTCAATATCTCTACCACTTGAAGGAAACTGGGATAGAGATTATCTTCAAGTTCAACACTGTGTAATCCTCAACACTGAACAGTCTCTGTATAATATATATGTACACATGTACATAAATATTAGATTTTTTTAAATGCATAAACAAACTAATCAAAATTAGAATACAGTTCTCATTAGCTTATTGGGTTTACTCACAAAACATAACAACTATGTAAGTTTCAGGATGAATTTTCACCACTTCAGCAGCTAAAACCTAGAAACTGATTTTGTTCCATGCCCTTCTTGACTCAGCTCTTATAATCTTTAAGTAATGCAGCCCTCAAGTTCTTAAAAATACAAAAAGTTTGGCAACTTCTGTAAGAACTTTTCATCTGTTTTGAAGCAAGTTATGCTTTTTAGGTATCTTATCAAGACTTCAAACTCACTGTTAATATTTCTGTTGTAAAAACAGTGGCTTAGGAAAAATTGGTGTGGGGAAAATATCACAATCAGTGCTTGGATGATGTATTTGTTGAAGAAAATGCAAACAAATATAACATAGTTTATTTTAGCAGGCTACATTCTGAGTCATGGAATGTGTCTACATATAGCTAGAAATAAAATATTGATTAATAGATGTAGTCCAAGTAAACAGGATAACCAAATCATGAAGTACAAATATAGTTTACTGAATTTTTATTATGTAATGCAAATAAAAGTTTTTATTATGTAATCCAGTTTCATTGTTGTAACAAGTTGTTTTGGCATTATTTAGATGCAATGCTACCTGCCTACTGGAAAGAGTTAGACAACAAAAGTGAATATCACTCTTTCTTTATGGTCTATTGAAAATCAGAATTAATAGTCAGAATCGAATTATTATAAGTTTGCTGAGCACCGTTGCCCCTAGTGTGTAACAGTGTTTGGCACAAGATACAAATTCTCTAAGTGAAATAAATAAATATATCTATATGATGGCATATGATGGCATGAGGGACAGAGGTCATAAACCAGAAATGTAAAGTTTTACCAAACCAGTTCAACTTTCAAGGGTCAAGACCTTTTAAATTGAGATATGGATCAGCTTCCATTTAGCTATTTAGCCCAGAGGTTCTTGGAGCTTCCATTTCTTTATCTAAGAAGACATGACAGTGTCCGCCCCATAGATGGTTACAGAGGGTTGAAGAATAAGTATGTAAGTGCAGGACACAGTGTCTAACATATAATAAGCAAAAATTAACATTACCTCTTATTATTTAGGGGAAATTATCTATAAAATAACCCGTGACATAAAACATGAAGCCTCACTCTAATTATCTATAAAACGAATCCAAAACTCATACTAATTCTGTTTGATGACTGTCTGTACTCAACCTCTAACTCTAAGCAATATTTGCCTATTTGTTTCCATATCGGAATGTCTCCAAAAAGAATAATATATTGTTGTGACAGCTTTACTTCAATGTGGAAAGCAGAAAACCTCATTCGATTTTTTTCTCCAAATCTATTCATGGATATCTTGAGTAATATGGAAGGAATGCCTTATTTGTTACTTTTATAGATGTATAATACATGTTTTTATAAAGTATTTTTATGAAAACTCTATGAGGAAAAAATAGTCAGTACAATTGTTCCTATTTTACACGTCTTGAAAGGAGGCACAAATGGGCTAAATATAACGTAACTACAATTAGTAGTTGTGCGGAACTAGAATTCAGGTCTCCTTATACCTGGACCATAGGATTCCTCATTCTTGCCTTCACTAGGTGAAAAGTTAGATTTCTTCTAACCTCTTAAATTAGAAATCTTAGCACATACTTTTCTACAGGTGCTTAGAAATGAGTGAGGCAAGATGGACTTTCGAAAGGCCCTCTCAGCTAATGTGGATGAATTATCTACTTTTGTCTTTTGGGGAGTAAGCTGACCCTTTTATATCCTACACATTTTCTTGTGAAATGACTATCAACATTGGGATCGTTGCTGCTATCATTCCATGATGTCATGAACTAAAATGACTCAAGAAAAGAGAAAGTTCCATATTTTACCATTAGATGGTGCTAAGAGAAGTTTAAAGAAAATAGTCTAGAAAGTTATTGATGGAATGAATTACAAGATTTGATTGAAGTTTACTATAAAAGAGTCTGTTTCTTTCCCACACAGAAGCACACCCAATCCATCATCAAAGAGTAAAACATCTTCCAAAGTTACCCTATTCATTCAGTTAATTATACTTCTGCCAAGATATGTAACTTTTCTAATCACAACTTCAATTGCAAATGAAGGATTCTAAGATTCTATTTAGAGAAATTAATGTATTTCACATTGTTTATAGTTCACTCCAACTCTCGTTTGGAGTCTTTATCAATATATTTTTCAACAGAATGTGTCAGACCGGAAGACCCAGCTAATGTGTTAGTCTTAATAAACTATATTATTAATCGTTATAGTTACAATGAGAAGTTCAAAAGACTGGTCATAGCAAGCATCATCTTTCCATCAATAATATGTTATATAACATACACTTTATGTATTTGTGTACGTTAGAATTAATGCATCATTCTAGTGGGCTTTTATTTTCTAATATTGATGATACTTTGCAAATCAAAAGTCATTTCATGGCCCTGAACTTCCATGAAAATGAATGAACAAAGCCTTGAGCACCACAAACTTATGAACACTTTCTGTCATAACATTTTTAAGTTTTTTGTTGTTGTTGTTCAATATCTCTACCACTTGAAGGAAACTGGGATAGAGATTATCTTCAAGTTCAACACTGTGTAATCCTCAACACTGAACAGTCTCTGTATAATATATATGTACACATGTACATAAATATTAGATTTTTTTAAATGCATAAACAAACTAATCAAAATTAGAATACAGTTCTCATTAGCTTATTGGGTTTACTCACAAAACATAACAACTATGTAAGTTTCAGGATGAATTTTCACCACTTCAGCAGCTAAAACCTAGAAACTGATTTTGTTCCATGCCCTTCTTGACTCAGCTCTTATAATCTTTAAGTAATGCAGCCCTCAAGTTCTTAAAAATACAAAAAGTTTGGCAACTTCTGTAAGAACTTTTCATCTGTTTTGAAGCAAGTTATGCTTTTTAGGTATCTTATCAAGACTTCAAACTCACTGTTAATATTTCTGTTGTAAAAACAGTGGCTTAGGAAAAATTGGTGTGGGGAAAATATCACAATCAGTGCTTGGATGATGTATTTGTTGAAGAAAATGCAAACAAATATAGCATAGTTTATTTTAGCAGGCTACATTCTGAGTCATGGAATGTGTCTACATATAGCTAGAAATAAAATATTGATTAATAGATGTAGTCCAAGTAAACAGGATAACCAAATCATGAAGTACAAATATAGTTTACTGAATTTTTATTATGTAATGCAAATAAAAGTTTTTATTATGTAATCCAGTTTCATTGTTGTAACAAGTTGTTTTGGCATTATTTAGATGCAATGCTACCTGCCTACTGGAAAGAGTTAGACAACAAAAGTGAATATCACTCTTTCTTTATGGTCTATTGAAAATCAGAATTAATAGTCAGAATCGAATTATTATAAGTTTGCTGAGCACCGTTGCCCCTAGTGTGTAACAGTGTTTGGCACAAGATACAAATTCTCTAAGTGAAATAAATAAATATATCTATATGATGGCATATGATGGCATGAGGGACAGAGGTCATAAACCAGAAATGTAAAGTTTTACCAAACCAGTTCAACTTTCAAGGGTCAAGACCTTTTAAACTTGCCCTACAAAGAACAGATGGATAAATGAGCTCCCAGTTAGTTAGTCTTTAGTACACCTTCAGAGACGTCAACAAGCTACCAAATGTTTACTGGAAAATGAACATGCTGTCCCTTTAAAATTGGTCTGATGCCAAATGTGCAAAGTATGAAGCCCTGAGCAACACAAGAGTAAGAGACACCTTTGGGTCAGTGAGCTTAGTCTAGCTTCTCCCAAAGACAAGTACAAAGTGAGTCCCCTGAAGCTCACACTCACCCACACATCCCAGGGCTACCAGCTACCCCTGACATTCTTTCTCATCTTGCCAGTGGCCACCCAGGCACATTGACGAGATTGCTTAAGTTTTAAGAACTATCAAGTAGAAGAAAGAATTATGTAGTTTACAATTGACAGGTTATAATAGGCAGCAGATTTTTTTTTTCCGTTTTCAAAGCAATGAAGCAAAGCTATTATATTCCCAAAATCTTCATTCGATTTTGGCTGTGATTAGTTACCTTTGGGATTCATAGTTCACAGACAGTGGGCTGAATTTTATGAATAGGTCAGGCTGTATAGATGAGTGCTGCATTTGCAGAATTCAACAGTTTCCATGAGGTTCTGACTGGTGTACAACGGTGTTTAATTTCTTATCAATAGAATTACTCATTTGGACTTAAGTATATCCTTTGGCAGAAAAAAAATGTATATTTGAGCAAAGAAAGTATAGCAGCACTAATTGACTTATCATATTAGCTAGCTCTGGAGTGCAGAGGCAAGTTCTGAGAACATGTGAGAATTGGAGTTCAAGGTAGAAAGTTAAGAATTAAGCATGGCACAGAAAGGCAAATCCACATATAGACAGCAGAAGGGCACTTTGGTAGCCAGTGAACAGTATTGAACTCTTGGTGCTGAAGAGAAGGAAACATAAATATTTTCTAACTTTAAAATTAAATTTTGGTGGGGAGGACTAGTTCTTCCTGAAGAATTCCACAGGCTTTCATCATATAACCAATCAAATATTTATCAAACATCTATAATAAAACATCTGTTATTTTTGTCTGTCAACAGCTTTTTCTTCTTTCGGGGATTTGTTCTCCTCTCTCCATATGGGTCTGAAAGAACTGCTAATTACAGTTCCCTGCCTCCTCCACCCACCCCGGACTGTTATGGGTGGAATTATGCCCCCTCAGAATCCATATGTTGAAGTCCTAACTACCCAGTAACTCAGAATGTGACTGTATTTGGAGAAAAGGCCTTTATAGAAATGATTAACTTGAGGTCATCAGGTTTTAAATGAGATTAAAATGAGGTTATTAGGTGAAAGGCAAGAAGAGGCGAGGGCAATGAAGTGTACTGTTGAAGGGACAGTGAAAGGAGCTTGGCTTGAACAGCATTAGGTTGGGGGAATAATGAGCGGCCAGAAAGAAGTGTAGACTGCCTCAGCCTGTGGGAGGTCTTGAATGTCACCCTGAGGAGTTGGACAAAGTGAAGTGGTTAAGTAGGCTCCAGAGTCATACCGCTTATGTGCAGATACCACTTGTTAGACGTGATTCTGGAAAATTCACCTAACTTGGCTGCTACATCTGAGTAAAATAGAAATAATATTGTTATTTCCTTCATGTATATATTATAAATGCTAAGTGAATTAACATATATGTGTATGTATGTAAATATATATCTTTAAAACATATTTTTTTAATGTATTACCCTACTATTGACTTTTTAAATATTTTTTATTTTTATTATTTTTTTAACATTTTATTTTTTTATTTTCCTTCTTTCCTTCCGCCTCTCCTTTCTGGTAACCACTAGTCCATTGTCCATGTCCATGAGACTCTGTTTGTTTGTCCTGTTCATTTGTTGCTTTTAGGTTTATATCCCACAAATGTGATATCATGTGATTTTTAACCTTTTCTGTCAGGCTTATTTTGCTTAGTATAATTATCTCAAGGTCCATCCATGTTGTTGCAAATGGCAGTATTTCATCTCTTCTTATGGCTGAGAAATATTCCATTGTATATATGAACCATAGCTTTTTTAGTCAACCATCTATTGTAGGACACTTCGGTTGCTCCCATGTCCTGGCCACCGTGAATAATGCTGCTATGAACATTGTTGTGCAAATATCTTTTTAGATATGAGTTTTCAAATCTATGGGGGTAAATACCCAGTAGAGGGATTGCTGCATCATATGGTAGGCCAATTCTTAGTTTTTTGAGGAACCTCCATACTGTTTTTCATAGTGGCTGTACCAATTTACAGTCCCACGGCAGCAATATATGAGGGTTTCTATTTCTCCACACCTCTTCGACATTTGGTATTACTTGTCTTGTTCATTATAGCCATTCTAACAGGTGTGAGATGGTATCTCATTGTGATTTTGATTGGCATTTCTCTAATAACTAGCGATGTTGAGCATCTTTCCCTATATTTGTTGGCCATTTGTATGTCCTCTAGGGAGAAGTGTCTGTTCGGGTCCTCTGCTGGTTTTATGATTGGATTGTTTGGTTTTTTGTTGTTGTTATTGAGTCATATGAGTTCTTAGTATATTTTGAATATTAGGCCCTTATCGGAGGTGTTGCTCGCAAATATATTTTCCCATTCAGACAGTTGTCTCTTTACCTTGTTGAAGGTTTCTTTTGCTGAGCAGAATCTTTTTAGTTTGATGTAGTCTCATTCATTTATTTTTGCTCTTACTTCCCTTGCCTTTGAGGTCAAATTCATAAAATCTTCTTTAAGCCCAAGGTCCTTGAGTTTTGTTCCTATGTTTTCTTCTATGCATTTTATTGTTTCAGGTCTTATATTCAGGACCTTAATCTATTTTGAGTTAATTTTGGTGTGTGGTAATAGACAATAGTCTAGTTTCATTCTTTTGCAAGTGGCTTTCCAGTTTTCCCAGCACCATTTATTGAAGAGGCTTTCCTTTCTCCACTGTATATTTTTGGCTTTTTTGTGGAAAATTATTTTCCCATATAAATATGGGTTTACTTCTGGACTCTCGATTCTGTTCCACTGGTCCATGTGTCTATTTTCCTGCCAATACCATCCCATTTTGATTACTGTCGCTTTATAGTATAATTTGAAGTCAGACAGAGTGATGCCTCCAGCCTCATTTTTTTTCCTCAGGATAGCTTTGGCAATTTGGGGTCTTCTGTGCTTCTATACAAATCTGATGATTGTTTTGTTCTATTTCTTTAAAAAATGCCAATGAGATTTTGATGGAGATTGCATTAAATCTGTATAATGCTTTAGGTAATATGGTCATTTTAACTATGTTGATTCTTGCAATCCAAGAACACGGAATATTTTTCCATTTCTTTGTATCTTCTTCGGTTTCTTTTAATAGGGTCTTATAGTTTTCATATATAGTCCTTC
Source organism: Pteropus vampyrus (assembly GCF_000151845.1). Taxonomy (NCBI): domain Eukaryota; kingdom Metazoa; phylum Chordata; class Mammalia; order Chiroptera; family Pteropodidae; genus Pteropus; species Pteropus vampyrus. The sequence goes on along the minus strand of NW_011888814.1, from coordinate 2,554,114 downwards.
AACATGTTTCATTAGATTTATTCCTAGTATTTTTATTTTTTTTTGTGTGCAATGCAAAAGGAATTATCTTCTGTTCTTTACTGACGCTCATTATAGAAATATAGAACCCTATGGATTTTGAACCACCAAGTTTTGGTATCAGAGTATTATAAAATGAGTTAGGAAGTATTACTTCCTCTTCGATTTTTTGGAAGAGTTTGAGGAGAATAGGTATTAAATGTTCTTTGAATGTTTGGTAGAATTCACTGGTGAAGCCATCTGGTCCTGGACTTTTACTTTTTTGTAAGTTTTTGATGATTGTTTCAATTTGCTGATTGGTCTATTTAGATTTTCCAGATCTTCTTGATTCATTCTCGGAAGGTTGTATTTTTCTAAGTACTGGTCCATTTCTTCTAGGTTATTGAATTTGGCGTTATATATTTTTTCATGGTATTCTTGTATGATCCTTTGTATTTCTGCGGTGTCTGTCATAATTTCCTCTCTTTCAGCCCTGATTTTGTTTATTTGTGTCCTTTCTTTTTTTCTTTAGTGAGTCCAGCTAGGGGATTGTCAATTTTATTAACCTTCTCAAAGAACCAGCTCTTTGTTGTATTCATTTTTTCTATTTTTTTTTTTTGTTTGTTTTCAATTTCATTTATTTCTGCTCTAATTTTATTTCTTTCCTTTTGCTGACTTTAGGCTTCATTTGTTCTTCCTTTTCTAGTTTTTTAAGATGAAGTGTTAGGTTGTTTATTTGGACTTGTTCTTGTTTTTGGAGATAGGCCTGTAATGATATGAACTTTCCTCTTATGACCACTGTTGTCATGTCCTAAAAATTTTGATATGTTGTACTATCATTATCATTAGTTTCTATGTATCTCTTGATCTCTCTTTTTTTTTCTTTTGTGACCCAGTTATTCTTCAGTAGCATGTTGTCTAATCTCCATATGTTTGTGGTTCTTCCCTCTTTCTTCTTACAGTTGATCTCTAGTTTCAAAGCATTATGATCAGAGAATATGGTTGGTATGATTTCAACCCTCTTATATTTGTTGAGGCTATCTCTGTGTCCCAGTATGTGGTCAATTCTTGAGAATGTTCTATGTGTACTAGAGAAGAATATATAAGCAGCTGTTTTGGGATGGAAGGCTCTGTAAATGTCAATTATGTGTCATTTAAGGATATTATTTCCTTATTGATTTTCTGTTTGGATGATCTGTCCATATCTGACAGTGGGGTATTTAGGTCCCCTACTATTATAGTGTTTTGGTCTGTTTCTCCCTTTAGTTCTGTTAAGTAATTGCTTTACATATTTTGGGGCTCCCTGATTGGGAGCATGGATATTAATAAGTGTTATGTCTTCTTGGTGCATGATTTCCTTTATCATTATGAAGTGTCCCTCAGTATCTTTCTTTACTTTTTTTATTTTGAAGTCTATTTTGTCAGACATTAGTACCACTCCTCTTGATTTTCTCTGAATGCTATTTGCTTGAAATATCATTTTCTGCCCTTTCACTTTGAATCTGTATTTGTTTTTGGAGCTGAGATGTGTCTCCTGGAGACAGCATATGGTGGATTTTGCTTTTTGGTCCATTCTGCAACTCTGTGCCTTTTTATTGGTGAGTTCAGTCCATTTACATTTAGAATGAGTGATTATTGAATATGAGGTCTTCTGATAGCCATTTTATCTTTTGCTTTCTGGTAGGTCAGTGTTTCCATTGCTCCCTTGTCCTTGTGTTTTTGTTTTCTTTATTTTGGTTGGCTGCTGTGAATTTTCTCTCTGGTCCTTCTTGTTTTATGTTATAAACTTCAGTTCTAAATCTTTGGCCTGCGGTTACCATTATGAATATGAAAAGAATAGTTGTGTATATACAGTCATCTCCTTTCTTCTGTGTGTGCCTTATCTCCATTCCCTTTTGTGAATTTGGATCTTTGAATCCGCCTCTTTTCTGTCATTGTTGTCTCAATTTGTCCCTATGTATTCTGAATGTTCATTACTATCTTGCTATAGCAAATCTCTTCTTATTTTAAGCTTACAATTCCCTGTTCCTAGTAAGGGTTGCACTCCTCTGCTTCTATCAGCCTTGCTAGAACCTTACTCCTACTTCTTCTTTTTTTTTTTTTTTTGGTCATTTCGTTTTAGGTGAGCTGACCTCTTTCATAATTTTCTGTAGTGCAGGCCATATAGTAGAGAATTCCCTCAATATTTGTATGTCTGGAAAGGTCTTTATTTCTCCTTCATATTTAAAGGAGAGCTTAGCTGGATACTTTATTCTTGGCTGGTAGTTCCCTTCATTTAATAGTTTGAATATTTGATTCCACTCCTTTCTGGCTTGTAAGGTTTGTGCTGAGAAGTCCAATGATAATCTAATGGGTTTTCCTTTGTAGGTTACTGTCTTCTTTTCCTTGGCTGCCCTGAGAATCCTCTTTGTCATTGATTTTTGATAATTTCAATACAATGTGTCTTTGTGAAGGTCTTTTTGGGTTGAGATAATTGGATGTTCTATTGACTTCTTGAACTCCAAGCTGTAGTTCATTCCTTAGGTTTGGGAAATTCTTGTCAACTATTTGTCTGAAAATGCTTTCTAATCCCTGCTCCTTTTCCTCCCCTTTGAGGATTCCCATTATTCTTATGTTTCCTCTCCTGATGGTATCAGCTAATTCTCGTATTTCTCTTTCATCGTTTTTCATTCTTTGGTTTCTCTCTTCTTCCTTCTGATTTATTTCTAGATTTCTGTCTTCGATATCACTGATCCTTTCCTCTATTTGTTTGATTCTATTTCCCAAGCTTGCTATTTCATTTTTTATCTCTTGTAGTGTGTCTTTTATCTCCAGAAGGTCTATTCAGTTCTTTTTGAGGGTTTCAATCTCCTTGCTAAAGAACTCATTCTGCTCATCTAGTTGTTTTTTCAGTTCCTGAAATTGTTGATATGATTCCCTTTGGATCTCACTGAGTTTTTTCAGAAGTACCATCCTGAATTCTCTGTCATTTAAGTTACATATTTCTATGTCTGTAAGCTTATTTTCTGGAGATTTTTCTCTTTCTTTCTGAGCTGCCTTGTCACCTTGGTTGTTCATGGTGCTTAATGGACTATTTCTCTGCCTGAGCATTAATGGAGTGTGTTCTGCTTTTTTTTTTTTTCCCCCCCCAGAAATAAGATTTTTTTATAACAGTCTCTAGCCTGTTGCAGATAAGGTGTTTTCCTTTTGGTTTCCAGTAAGTGGCATCTAAGACTCTTGGATCTCTGCTTTATATAAAGTGTTAATAATGTCTTTTTTTCCCTTATAGATGTTTAATAATGCTCGCTACCCTCATTCTCAGTTACTGTCAGTGTTAATGACAGTTTCAGTAGCATTTGCTCCAATTTCCCTGGGGTTTCGTCTCAGAGGGTATGGGGAGAGAGGCCCTCTGAGTTGGGAGTTGGAGGTTGCAGCTCAGCCTCAGTTTTGCAACCATGGCTGGTAAAAATCAACTGTTGTTTCTCGCTGTTCCCATTTTTCTGCCTTCCCTGTTTCCCTGCCTTCTGCCCTGATGATTGGACACTGCCATCGGCCGCGTGAAGCTCACAGTACTCTCAGGCAGGGCTGTTCAGGGAAGTCTCTGTACCTTCTCCCCTCGCCCTCCTCCTACAGGGAGCTCTGGCTTGGAGAGGCAGCTTCTTTATTTCTCCCAGTCCACGGCCTGACACCCGGGATTCTGACCTGTGGTAGCTCTTATGTGCAGATCCCACACTCAGACATGCTGGTGTGCAGTCTGGGTGTTTTTTGTTGTTTTAGGTGTTCAGCTTACTGTTGTTTCAAGGGAGAGATCGTGGAACATCTCTCACACCGCCATGTTTAATCCAATCTCTAAACATATTGTTAATATAGAGTCTACATAGATATTGTATAAATAGGCAAGATATATAATAATATAAAATATATTTTTATTTTTAACTCAACAATATGATATGAATATTTTTCTATGTCAATAAATGTAGATAGATCTCTATCATTTTTTAATGTCTTCATAGCTTTCTATTGATAAACATACCATAATTTTTTCACTCTTGAACAGCATAGTACTCTAGAATGTAAAAATGGTCCATGAATAAGGAAGGTATGGAAAATTGTGTAATTTCACAAAATTTACATTTTTTTCTTTCTTTTTGTTTATCTGTATTTTCTGTTCTTTTCATAATGAATGTATATTACTAGTATAATAAAAGAATAAAAGGAAAGACAAAAGGAATTTTTTAAATGAATGTTTGATCATTTAAAAATTTTGATTTCTATTTTCATTAATTTTCTTCTTGTGAGTGGCCAAAAGCCTAAACAGGATACAAGAAAGAAAGAAAATAACATTTCTGCTAACTTTAATGCTTGATAAATAGAAAGAATCACAAAAGTATTTCCCATCTTCACTGACAGTTGTTAACTATCTCTATTCTAGAGTTCCTTCTCTAGAGTTGAAATTCGCAGACTGAACTCTCTGGAGCTTCTTGGGGGTTGGGCAGGTATCGGGCATCAAAAGTTGCCTCCATGGGCTACCAGGAGGAAGAAAAGAAAGGGCAAATGAGAGGATGAATAGGGGAAGATCTTACCCATTATTGATCAAAGCAATTCCATTTCTTCATTAAATAAGACTTCTGAGATTTTTTTAAGGTTTAGAGTTTAAGAAAGAAAAATAATCCACCTGGACATCCACTGTAAACTAGATCAATGCTATTTCTTTCTGATTTAGGTTTTCTGGCTGTCTCTCAGATACTCTCACTTTCACAATAGTCAGCAAGAAATATTGGATTTATTTCCTCTGCCCTTAATGCAAAACCATTAAGATGAAGAAAACTACCTAGAAAGTTAATCTCTAAGAAGTACCAAAACACTATTGGATCAGTAAAGAGAGAGAACGCTCATCATGGTCTTCCTACTCCATCTTCTGGAAGTCAGCACTTAACTTCTCCTCTAAAGAAATGGTGAACAAATATTTAAAGCATTTTGGGTTGAAATGGTACAAAATATGAGTTTGCCTAAGTCCAGCCTCTATGAATGAGGATCAACCAACAATGTGAGAAAGTGTTAAGTTTAACCTTTTAGACAGCAATAAGGTGATAAGTCTCTTGGCAGCAATGGTAATCACCTAGAAGTTAGTACAACATCATGTAATTTATTGATACCTATCTGCATTGTGTATGTGTAATATTATAGCAATTCTTAAGTTCTTTCATAGATGCAAATACCTTATTGCTCAAAATGGGTAATTATATCTTAGAAAAATGAGACAGTATTTTCTATTTCGCTTGCCCCTGTTCTCTGCCCATAGCACCAACTCAATATTGAGCTCATAATGGGTAAATGGATAAACTCGTTCAAACATTGCCAAGGCACTGGCAATGATGGGCAGGGCTCCGCTTCCACCACTCTAACCTGCTCCATTAGTGTCCCCTCAAGACTTTCATTTAAGAATATTATAGGGACTACTATATACCAGAAACTATGATCATTCACTGAACTTAAGATGTGAAAAATAAGGTCCTGCCATCAAGAAGTATCAGTCCTTGGGAGACTAACACATACAAATACAAATATGATACATACGACTTGGCTATAACGGAGGCTTTCACAATGTACAATAAGAATCCAGAGGAAAGAAAGTATAAATCTAGCTCAGCAAATCGAACAGACTTCACTTGGAAAGACACTCTTGAATAATAATAGTTTAGATTCTCCTTTTTAAAAACTATTTATTTATTTATTTATTTATTGTTATGGTGACATCGGTTAACGAAATCCAATAAGTTTTAGCTGTGCATTTTAATAGTAAGGCACATATATATTTACACTGTGTGCTCACCTCCCATAGTTAGATTTCTTTCTGTCACCACATATTTGACCCCCTTTACCCTGTTTACCTCTCCTACCCCTCTCCCCTCTGGTAATTACTAGTCTATATTTCATATCCATGAGTCACTGTTTGCTTGTCCTGTTCATGTGTTGCTTTTAGGTTTATATCTCACGTATAAGTGATATCATGTGATTTTTCTGTCTGGCTTATTTCACTTAGCATGATTATCTCGAGGTCCATGCATGTGGTCACAAATGGCAGTTTGATTTTCAATATGAAATACATACACAAATGTTTCTAGTAATTATCTCTGGGTAGATACATTCATTATATTTATTTTCTTCTTTATGTTTTTTCATTTTTAAAACAATATGCTCAATTCAGAAGGAATGTGTTCTTGGCCCACCACTTGACTTTTCTGAGGCTTATGGTTGAATGACAGATTAAATTCCATTTTCTGGTGTCTAACTTGTCTATCCCAATTGATGGTGGCTAAAATCGTTGGGAGAGAGCATTTTACAAACCACAACAAAACCATCAGCACACTCTTCTGTCTTCTCTTGTGAAATCCATCCTACAGGTAAGAGAGGGTCTTCTCTATCCATACTGAATTGAACAGAGCACTAAGAACTATAATTTACTTCTATGAGCCTTAGAATACTTGGGAAATTCTCCTATATTCTTCTATGATGTGAATGCTAGGAGTAGTTCTTAAATTTTTTTATGTGTTTTCCTAAGTATTTTAGAGGGAAATTAGGAGAGGTTGCTTCAGATGTCACTGGCCAATTGTGTTGGTTGTGGTGGTTGAGCTGACAGTTGCAGGAAGGATGACTCTCCATTTTAGCAATTGCAGAAGACATCCTTGGGAGAAAGAACAGAAAACTTGTGTGACTTTCTCCAGTGTTTGTTGTGTGGAGCAGAGAAATGAGATTGTAGGATATTTTTTTCTATTGCAACATTGTTGAGGTATATCTGGGTGATGCCTTGTACTTTTCTATGTCTTCAACTCTTCTTCTTTTAGAGACCAAATAGCTTATGTTAAAGAGTCTATAAATTTGACGATAGGCCAAATACTGAAAATGTGCAGGTTCTCTAGCCTCTCAAGCTTCTAAATTAATTATTAATTTGTTATGTCACATGCTGAACTCCTGTAAACATTAGGGTGTGTAACTTCTGTTCTAGATAAAATCTATCACTGGATCAGGTCAGAGCACCAGAGAGCTAATTACCTTAGCCTCACTGTTTTAGTCCCCAACAGACTGTGAGAAAGCCTAATTCACTTGTTTCCTTTGTGAAGGGGTGGGGGAAAGGTCACTCTGGCTGCAGTCTCAATAATAAACTGCATGTTTCAGGGACAAGAAGGAGGTGGGAAGGGTATGAGATAATGTAGACTTAGAAGTTTGCTGGTCACAGTACAGATGGAGACTAGTCAATGGATACACCCAGCTTTAGGGGTGGATGGCTTGGTGATGAACTAAACAGGAATTTGAATGCACTTCCAGAATTCTACCCATCAGTAATTCATTGGGTTGGCAAGCTTCTTTTGTAAAAATGCAAATACATTTAAGAGGCTTCTGAGAACTGTGAGGGTGTAATTTAGTCTGCATTAGTTCCATCAGCTTACTTTCTGCTATCACCTAAAGAGATGAATTTTGCTTGGAGAAATAATTTTTTGCATAAAAGACATAATCATGTGCCAGGCAGGAGGTGGAAGTCTTTGGAAAGATGGAAACATGAAGGAGCATACAGGAGACACAGAGATGGGTGGCAGCATTTGAGAACACAGAGAACAAGCAAACTTTGGCCTTCTCTGAAAGTTTTCCCTGATTACCTTGTAAAAATAAATCCCCTATCTTTAATACTAGGAATGTCCTTTTTCTCGTAATCTTGTTTGAAAGAAGACATTCCTCCAAGTTATAGCAAAGGGGAGGTAAAAAATTAAAGCAATAAAAATCTTCAAATGGTATTAAGCATTGACAATTTTCATGTTGCTTTATTTAAATTCAAGCTAGGCCACCTGATTCCCTGACAACATTTCACTGCTTTCATATGATAAATAGGAATTTATAGACATGGAATATTAAAAACAATCATCAATGCCATGTAAGATAAATAGCTATTATTGGTCAATGTTTAAAAATAAGTTTAATTATGTTATTTCAAAGATAGATTTTATATTTGGTAGTAAAGATCTATAATTTTTTTAAGTCATCTTGTTTAGATACAAAAAAAGGCATTAAATTTTATTTATTGTTTTCTATTTTCCATATGTACTCACATGTTACTAAGAAAATGATGACATAGATCCTAAAATGTTCAAAATGCTACCTTTGAGTACAAGTTTGGGTACATTTCAAACTTCATGTGAAAATCAGTGCTCAGAGCTAACACTACTGGAAAAAATGAGTAATAGCCAAAAATTTGACTTACTCCTAACCCTGACTTCTTGGATGATGATGCTGCATAAAAGAGAACAAAAACAACAACTTACAACCCAAATAAAACAGTTCTCTGATGTTTTGTTT
>NW_011888814.1:2523451-2544904 GCF_000151845.1 Pteropus vampyrus | reverse complement strand
GTTGCAGGAAGGATGACTCTCCATTTTAGCAATTGCAGAAGACATCCTTGGGAGAAAGAACAGAAAACTTGTGTGACTTTCTCCAGTGTTTGTTGTGTGGAGCAGAGAAATGAGATTGTAGGATATTTTTTTCTATTGCAACATTGTTGAGGTATATCTGGGTGATGCCTTGTACTTTTCTATGTCTTCAACTCTTCTTCTTTTAGAGACCAAATAGCTTATGTTAAAGAGTCTATAAATTTGACGATAGGCCAAATACTGAAAATGTGCAGGTTCTCTAGCCTCTCAAGCTTCTAAATTAATTATTAATTTGTTATGTCACATGCTGAACTCTTGTAAACATTAGGGTGTGTAACTTCTGTTCTAGATAAAATCTATCACTGGATCAGGTCAGAGCACCAGAGAGCTAATTACCTTAGCCTCACTGTTTTAGTCCCCAACAGACTGTGAGAAAGCCTAATTCACTTGTTTCCTTTGTGAAGGGGTGGGGGAAAGGTCACTCTGGCTGCAGTCTCAATAATAAACTGCATGTTTCAGGGACAAGAAGGAGGTGGGAAGGGTATGAGATAATGTAGACTTAGAAGTTTGCTGGTCACAGTACAGATGGAGACTAGTCAATGGATACACCCAGCTTTAGGGGTGGATGGCTTGGTGATGAACTAAACAGGAATTTGAATGCACTTCCAGAATTCTACCCATCAGTAATTCATTGGGTTGGCAAGCTTCTTTTGTAAAAATGCAAATACATTTAAGAGGCTTCTGAGAACTGTGAGGGTGTAATTTAGTCTGCATTAGTTCCATCAGCTTACTTTCTGCTATCACCTAAAGAGATGAATTTTGCTTGGAGAAATAATTTTTTGCATAAAAGACATAATCATGTGCCAGGCAGGAGGTGGAAGTCTTTGGAAAGATGGAAACATGAAGGAGCATACAGGAGACACAGAGATGGGTGGCAGCATTTGAGAACACAGAGAACAAGCAAACTTTGGCCTTCTCTGAAAGTTTTCCCTGATTACCTTGTAAAAATAAATCCCCTATCTTTAATACTAGGAATGTCCTTTTTCTCGTAATCTTGTTTGAAAGAAGACATTCCTCCAAGTTATAGCAAAGGGGAGGTAAAAAATTAAAGCAATAAAAATCTTCAAATGGTATTAAGCATTGACAATTTTCATGTTGCTTTATTTAAATTCAAGCTAGGCCACCTGATTCCCTGACAACATTTCACTGCTTTCATATGATAAATAGGAATTTATAGACATGGAATATTAAAAACAATCATCAATGCCATGTAAGATAAATAGCTATTATTGGTCAATGTTTAAAAATAAGTTTAATTATGTTATTTCAAAGATAGATTTTATATTTGGTAGTAAAGATCTATAATTTTTTTAAGTCATCTTGTTTAGATACAAAAAAAGGCATTAAATTTTATTTATTGTTTTCTATTTTCCATATGTACTCACATGTTACTAAGAAAATGATGACATAGATCCTAAAATGTTCAAAATGCTACCTTTGAGTACAAGTTTGGGTACATTTCAAACTTCATGTGAAAATCAGTGCTCAGAGCTAACACTACTGGAAAAAATGAGTAATAGCCAAAAATTTGACTTACTCCTAACCCTGACTTCTTGGATGATGATGCTGCATAAAAGAGAACAAAAACAACAACTTACAACCCAAATAAAACAGTTCTCTGATGTTTTGTTTTATACTTATATTTCAAATATGGAAAAGATATCCTTTTTATGAAAAAACCAGACTTAGTAAAAAAAAAAACAAAAACAACACAAAACATTAGCAAAAAGTTTGAGCCAACTAAAAATTTATAAAACTTTTTTTTTAAAGCAAAGCATTAAATGGCAAGATAAAAATAAATTTTTGTGTAAGCCCGTAAAAATTCCATGGATTTGTTTGTGCCTTTCAGTGTGAGTTACGAGACTGATGGCAGGTACACTCTGTTTTGCTTTGGAGTGGAACGGACTGTGTTAGTCTTATGTGTTGTCTTCAAGCATTCCTCCTTCCCTGGCCCAAACTCTGTCCTGCCACACTTGCAGGGCCCCAACCACGTTTACCAGTGTGATCATCCCTCACTTCTCAGCATCTCTGTCTCTGCCTGCTGCTTAAGATAAAACCTGGGATAGGACGTCTGTATGAGAAAAATGCAGTGAATCATGGAATCTCAGCATTATTGATCATTGCCAAACATTGTATTTTTGTAGGTAAGAAAACTGAAGCACAACAAGGCTTTAAATCTTGCTCAGAAGTATACCTTGATTAAGCTTCAGAGCTACAACTTGTGAGGTATTCTTCTCTGAAACTATTTGGAGACATTTCTCCATGAATCTTTTACATTTCTGCATATTTTGCAAAGAGAGGCACTAACAATCTTTGTTCTGAACTAATTTTTCAAAGACATTTATAAAGCAGATAGCTTTGAAGTATAAAGATAGTGTCTCACTCCAAAGCAAAGAAGAGGTTTCATCCAGTATTACACAAATAATGTCTACCTCTGGGGCAAAAGGCAGGCATGCTCACTGCCCATTATAAAACAGTCAAACTCCCCAAGCTCAGTTCCTCTTGAACCACAAACCACTAAGTATACAAGTGTCACCTACTCTCTTCACATCGCCCTGTGGAAACTGAAATTCAGTGAACCAAGGCAAATTCTGATAGTCTGCCTACTACTGTTGCTGTAAATAATAGAGTCATTTGTCTCGGACCCAGGAGCCTCATGTCTTCTGCCAGCATCCATGAAGCTATGGCAGGCTGACTTGTGAACTTGGAGGTGGGAAGAAATCTCAGACCCTTCATAGTTTTTGACAGAAACATAAATTTATAGTAAACATCAATCATCTGAAGAGAGAAAATACTAAGTATTGAGAGGCCTGTTGCTTGATTTTTGAAATCTAGGATGATTCAGTTGCCAGTTTTTGAGCATTATGTGTTAGGTATAATATATAATACTATTTATTCTTCAAATCAAATTCTACACACACATATACACATACCTATGGAATCTACTTTTTAAAAAAATTTAATCTATGAAATGGTCTCATTCTCATTTTAAGATTAAAAAAACAAAAACAAAAAACTAACACCCTGAAATTATGTCACACAGCTAATAGTTGGCAGAGCTAAAAACTCTGGCTTCAAAATTAGTGTTTTGCTTACTTCCAAATAAAACACAGCTTAAAATGGCATGGGCCATTTTGGTTTTAAATAAAACGACTGTATTATAACATATTGTGTTTAGGTTTACTACTTTACCTTTGCAGTAGTACTGACTAACGTTACAAAGAGGAATGACATGTCGCTACTAACCTCTATCCAATATGAAATATTCAGTATTCATAACAAATAAAATGTTTTTAATTTTGTGAATACTGACTTTACATTATATGCTGTATATTCATAGAAAATGTCTACAAGTTATTACTTAAAAAGATTAAATCATAAAATAATGCTGTAGACATATTCTTTTAAAGCTACGCATCTAACAAAACATGACAGGAGCAATAATTCCATTTAAAAGGCTATATATTCTATAAAACTATCTCGTTAGTCACGGAGATAAGTAGAAAATGACACACTAGACAGAGTGGAGAAAGGACTACATATATTTGAAACTTATAGATGTTCCTAAGAATAAAAAAATGTTTAAAGCAAAAGAAAACAGAAAAAATGTCTTAATTTTGTGGAAGCAAAATATAAAATATCAACTTAAGAGTTGTTTGGGAAATTTTTTTAACCAGTAATCCATTTCTGGCTATAAATGGGCATTCATTCTTGCGATTCTATTCTAACTCCAGTGCTAAAGAAACTGAATGTTCTGAGTCAACCATTTTGAAATGTAAATGGCAGCAACAACAATAAAAAACTTAGAAATATGTAGGCACTCTTCATAATGTAAACAATTTTTTTTCAAATTACCTTAACTGTTTTTTTTAGGCATGTATTAGTAGTGTATTAATGGAAATAATTATTTTACTTGCTCCTCACGAAAACCTTTTTTTCATTAAATAAAAAACTATCTAGCTGACGTTTACAAAAGCAAAACAAGTTTAGAATTATGGAGTCAGTTACAATTGTGATGTAAAACAATAACTACAGAACCAATTTACGCAGTTGTCATTTTCGATGAGTATCTTTAATTTAAAAAGTTTAATTCCTGATTCATTTTTATTTTATTTTAAACCTTGGTAAACAACAGCAGAAGACTGTAATCTTTATAATGAAATGTACCAGTGTGGTTAATGTTTGGTGTGGAAGCAGAAACCCTACAGAAAGGCTGATGGGTTAAGATATCAGTTTTCTGATTTTACTGGCACACAAACTAATAAAAATGTAATAAAGCTATGTGGATCTAACTTTCAATTATATAGTAAAATACTTTCTAGGGGCATAGCTGTTGTTAAATATTAAATGGGTTTTAAACTAGAAATCTGAGGAAACATTTCACTGATGGGTTTTAAAATAGGCTATAATTGTATCTGTGAGGACTTATATAACATCTGATGTTTTTTTCCACTCCAAGAATTTATGAGAAAACAAGATGGTAATTTTTACCTCAAATTTCTAATGTTGTCAAGACACAATTTAGCCATTCAGTATCCTGTCTTAACCACACAGACAAATTGAAAGGATTTCAGAAAGAAGAAACACATTTGTTATAATGAGAATCACTCGATCATGAGGAAATATGCTTTTTAAAAACTTTGTTTTACATAATTAAGAAATACTATAATAATTGCTTTTAAAATAAAACAGCAGTTATTTTAAAGGCAAACACATAGGAAGGAAAGGAATAGTCATCTGGAAAGTCAGAAGGCAAAACTAAAAGAAATAATATTAATGTTATTCCTGTATTCCTTATTATCAAGTTCTTCCCAATGGCAAAATCTTGTGGATTCTGGTAGATTTGTGATAGTGGAATTGAGAGACAAAGGACCTTAATATGCTGATGTGAGATCTCATCTTGCCAGTTGGTGTCTGCTAAGGAAGCCTACATAGCTCTCATGTTTATGCATAAGGAGACAAAGGAAAGATTACCTGGAAATCTTCTAATTATTTGACATAATCCTTCCTTTCTGCAAAGCTGATGCTGTATTTCTGGTAATATGTTTACCTGAGAAGAATGAAAAAGATTCTAGTAAGTTGGGCATTCATAAATGCTAACGCAAAGGAATGCAAAAACCCAGAGGGTATGTAGGTGTGAAGTATTGTCTACACCATCCACACCCTACCCTGCAAGTCAGATCTGGAATAACAAAGTGGTTTATAAATAACCAAAAATAAAAATAAAAAAAATTGCCCTTAGAAATCTTCAAAATATTTGAGAATACTTTTGTAAACCCCGATGTATTTCAAAGCCATAACATTTGCTAGAAATAAAAGGCAATACTTATGTCCTTATTGAAAACAGAGTAACACGAATAGTTACAAATTTAGCTTTGGCAAAAAATAGTACCAAACATATCTCAAAGGCAACTAAACTCCCAAGTTCCAAAGGCCCTCAGTGTCTTGAATCATTGACATTAAGTAGAAATTCAGTGCTAAACCCGTTTCAAAAATTCGCAGTCTTCGCTTCATACTGATGGGCATTCTTGCTTCCAAATATAAAGCCTGGTCACCACAAAACTCTATTTTTACAAAAACTTGACCTTAAAAAACTTCATAAATATTATCATAAATTCAAATATATACTTTAACTTGCAAAAAAAAAGATATAAACAAGCTAATCCCTCTTCTGAACTTACAGATTGGTTAACTATTAGCAAAAAAATATCAAAAATAATGCCAACTACAGTAAAACCTTGTTAAACCCAACAGAAAGAGATCAATGTAAATTAACTTAAATATCAGATTCACTTTTGAACCACTATTGATCACTTTCACTCTAAATTAATAAAATTTTGTAATTTCTCTACTGTGTCCTGCTGGCGTGACAAGAAAAAAGAAGCCAGCTGCAGTTGGAGAAGAGAGAGGGAACCAGAAACACGGGTTGTAGACCACTTCGGGCACTTAACACCAGCAGCCTTGAGCATATCACAGCATATCGCTCAGCTTCTCTTTCTCAGGTTCTCCATTTGTAAAGTACAGCATTTAGAGCCTTTTGGTCTAAGTTCCACTTCTGCTCTAAGATTTTGTCAATTCAATAATTCAATCATACTTGCAGTTTTTAAAAAATTATTTTATTTAAAGTGCTTTGGAACAATGCATCAATTAAATATTCTCCAACCCTTGCAATCCTGTTAACTACTATTCATTTACTCAGTAAACTGTAAACTGCAGCCCGGGTCACGCGGGCTTCAGGAGAACCCACTCTGTGACTCTGCACTAGCAACATTCCTAAATACTTCATTTTGAAAATCTAGAAAGATTCCAAAGTCTGAGTCATTTACATTCTTACTGCCCTGGGAATTGAAAAAAAATGCTATAAGATTTTAGAGGTGTCTACATTTCTTAAATAAAAAGGTTCAGAGACTAAATGCAAGTAAAGAAGAAGGGTTTTCATCAAGTCCTGAAGTTTTTCATTCAGAATTCGTGACAGGCTGGAGGAAGGGACAGAGCAGCACAAAAGTCTGGGGAATTCGTAACAGAGGTTTGGGGTTCTTTTCTTAAATTAACACACAAAGATTTTTTTTTTTTAATTAGATGTGAAAAGCTTCAAAAGTCCGTAAACTTGAAACATTTTCTCCCACATCAGGCAAAATCATTCAGCTGCTGTTGCTTAAATAGAATCTTTAATAATATAAAGACCCAGAAAGAGAAGCAGCATTAGGTAAGTAACATTAAAGACTATATGTACTGGCACAGGTCCAGCTCAAAACCTTCTCCCACTTCATGAAGGGCTCAGAGCAAATGTGCTGACACTGCAGATGCTTAGAGCATCTCAGGTCCCATCGTCCGCTACAAACTGAACTAATGGGCCAGGAGAATTTGTGTAGATGCTGCAAAGATGGTGTATGGTGTGTACAGGTTTCAGAGTGAAGGGTAGGTTGCTATGTCTTGTCAGAGAGGTGACTTTTCATGTGAGACCTTTGGTCAGAAGGATGAACTGACTCAGGGTCAATGAAGCATTTACTTAAAAAACCAAAGCCAACCAAGAGAAGCAACTGCTTTCCTGCTTCTGCCTCCCATTTTTCTATCCCCATACAGTGACCTCTTCCTGCACTCTTTCCTCTAAAAACTTTGGAATTCAGAGTCAAAGCAGATGACATAACCATAGTAACACATGACACTAGAAATATCATCTCCATTCTATTCTGGAGCCGAGCACCAAACTGAGCAGTTCAGCCAAATAACTCAGTACAAAGAAACACATTCAAGGTCTATGGGTCATACAAGTGTGGTAAATCAACGATTAATTACACATATTTTAACTTTTAATTGTTAAACCTAATAATGCTCTATCTTACTGGTTTTAATTCTTATTTTTATGTACATAATAAAATTTCTAAGATTTACATCATTATCAAGTGGAACATCATCAAAGAACTTTTCATCTGGATTAGCTGACTTTTATATGATGAGACTCTCCAGCTTAATATTGCGATACTCATTTTTTAGTAGGCTTTATTTTGGGGGCTCGTTTGAGGTTCACAGCAAAATTGAGAAGATACAGAGATTTCCCACACACCCATCGCCCCCACACACGTACAGCCTCCCCCATTACTAACACCCTCCACCAGAGTGGTGCATTTATTATAGCTGATGAATCTACATTGACACATTGTAATCACCGAAATGGTCATTTCTATACTGATTTTATATTGGATTTAAAAGCTTTATAACACGCTCCCACGTGTTTGTGCGTGTGTGTGTGTGTGTGTGTGTGTGTGTGTGTGTGTGTGTTTTGTAGACTGCTGTTCTGATGTTTTTCTTGGCATAAAATCTTTTGTATCTTTGAAAAGATTAGAGCACATATAAAAAATAATAATGATGTTTGAGCCTGGGATATTTCTGAGATCAAATTAAGAGGAAGAAAATGTGCATTTAAAAAGATTTCAATCCCAAGGTACCTTCTACAATTCTAATCTTTGGTAATCTGTACCTAGATTGTTTTTATTACATATTGTCAGAAGCAAAAGTAAAAGAATCATTTTTATTTTGAGACACATTTTGTTAATAAAAGCAACAGTATGATATTAATTAAAAGCACTTTGAAAGTTTGTAAATCAAAAAGTAAAACTACAGTAATACTATTAAAGAGAATAGACTTTCGAATTTGGACTATTTATAAAGCATAAGAAAAAACTGAGGGGAAAATTTTTTTTTTAGTCACTCATGAACATTGAGAGTGATAGACACTTCAGAATGCATCTTAGGGGACTGCTTTTTTTCTTTATTAGATTCGTACAGATATTCATATCTTTTATTTTATCAAAAACAGGCCCTCTGAAAGCTGTTCAGTATAGTGTATAAGGAAAAGAATTAATAACAAAAAGAGGACCAGCTAATCAAAGAAAAAAAATCTTTTTATCCCCCATGTCTAACGTGCCATTATCATTCCAGCAAATTTACCTGAAAATGTCTTTGCATGCTTTAAAATAAGAGTCATTTCAGTAGTTCCCAGTGCCCTTACTACTAAAAACAGCATCCGGGATGTAGAGGCTGTTAATCCTACAAACATTTAGAGTTAGAAATGAATCTCTCTGCTCTTGCAACACTAGATCCTGTCTGTTAGAGGTGAGATGTAGCCCCAGTTACTAAATTTAGTGCTATCCCAAACAGTGGACCTTACTTCGCTTTCAGCATCACATAGACCAATACAGTTTTAAATTTATGTTTCTCCCCTCTGACTAGGGAGACTCCTGACTATTCATTTTCTACAACAGATCTTGTGATCATTTTCACTAAGCACTTAAATTCCAAAGCTCTGATATGATTAATAATGTTCATTTGAGCCTGTGCCCTTTCTTTGTTTACTCTATAATCCCTGACAATCCTACAATATCCCCACGAAATCTGAAGCAACTTCTGTTTTGATTATTTATATTTACCTGATAAGTCATGGCTTCAAATTCTTCAAGCTCCAAAGTGACAATTATCTAACATGTATCATTTAGAATTTATTTTTCTTTAAGAATATTCATTAGAATAGGCTGTAAATTTAGTGACTAATATTTACTTAGAAATGTTCTATAGTAATATGGTTAAGAAAACAGAATTTGAAGTTGGACTGTCTGAATTTGAATCCTGGTTGCTTCATTTATTAGCTATGAGGTCTTAGGCAATTTTCTTAACCTCTCTGTGATTCAGTCTCCTCATATGCAAAGATGGACATAGATAAACATGTCAGCACTTAGAATGGTGCCTGGTACTACAGGAGGCCTTGGTAAGAGATGGGAGGCGGGGAGTAGAGAGAGGCTGAGAGCTTATCTTCCCAGCTTCCTCTCTGCCGGGCTAGGATTTGGCGATGACTAACCCTCCTGACTTTTATAGCTCCTTTTTACTGACCTCTTTTCTTGGCTCCAGCTCTCATTAGGTTCTGCTACATGATTCCTTCTACATACCCTTCTTCAGATCAGAGGTGGGTAAAATTTTATGATGTTGCTGGTTTCTGGGGGTATCTAACAATTTTCTGTTTCTCTTATCCTGCCAAAACCTCTGTAAATAGTTCCTTCATTAGTTTCTCTTCAGTTAAACCCTTTTGAGTATGGCATTTGTCTCCTGCTGGGAGATTGACTGATAGACACAAAAAGTATCATAGACTTCATCCTATAGTTGATGGGAAGCCATTCAAGATTTTAAGCACAGAAGTAACCAGGTTAATTCAGCATTTTATATTTTTCACTGTGATTACTGGGAGCAGGATAGATTTTTGGGGCAAAATGTTTGTTTTAGAAAAATCAATAAGGAGGATTCGGCAATAGTTTTGGTAAGAAATGGTGATTGTTTGACCAGAATAAATAGTTAATATGGATATTTGAGAAATCTTGAGTAGTTTGGAAGATATTTAGGAAATATTTATGAGTTAAATTTCTTTGTATTGGTGATTGATAGAATGCAGATGACAAGGGAGAGGAAGAGCGCAAAGGTCAAGGGCAGATTTCTATCTTAGATAGTGACAGAGTGGTCGATCATGCTTATGACCAATAGAAAGGAAGATCTGCAGAGCCTCCAGATGCAAGAGCAGAAGCAAATTTACTGGAGAAAACAATGAGTTAGTTGTTTCCGTGTCGTGTTTGAGATGTCTGTGTGACATATAAATGGAGATGTTCAACGGGTCTACAAGCCCAAAGCCTGGGAAGGTGCTTTAAACTTCAGATGGAGATTTGGGAACCACCAACTACAAATGGTAGTTGAAACCTTGCAAGTGGGGTAAGGGAACACAGACATTTGAGAATGGCAGAGGAAAGGTAGCTAAAAAAAAAAAAGAAAAACAAAACAAAACAAAAAAAACAGAAGGAATGGCTAGAAGGTACAAGAAGAACCAAAGCGCTGTGTTCAGCCCAAAGGCCAAGGGATTAAAGAGTTAAAAAGAAGAAGGAGGTATCACGACTGTCAATTGCAGAAATATCAGGTGATGGCGGTTGCTACTACAGTAATATTTTAAAACTGAAAAATAGGTATTGATTTCAACACTTTTCTCATTGACTTGTTATAGGTATCAAAACCAGAGCATATGTAAATTTTCTAGTACATTGACTAGCACACCGTAGGCATTTGATAACATGTAGCTAACAAAAGCATTTATAGAAGTTCACACGAGACAGACAGTAAATATTGGATTTCAATTTTGAAAGTTAAGAAGAAATTGAATAAATTTTATTATAATTCAGGATACCAATTTTAGTTTGAAGAAGTCAAAACAGTGATCTAGAGAATAAAGACATTGCTACTTTGTATGAACATGTGGACAGGGTAAGTAATACTCCATAGACAATAGACTTCTAGATCAAGTTTTGGGTCCTACTAGGTAAAACTGGGTCCTTATTGATAGCTGAAGTTGAGGGAGATCCTATCAGACAAAAAATAGTGACCATTTTATGGTAAAGTGGATAAGACACGGTTGTTGGAATTTTCTCCAAAGACGTAATGGATCTAATTTTTCAAGTCTTTTTTTTTTTTTAACATTATAGAATAAGAAATACAAGTAGTAAAATTCATAAGATTGATTCGATGTGCACATTTGAAAAATAATATTTACCTTTTGATGTAAACCTAACTGGCACATGTCTTCCTTTGATATGCAGGGTTTTCCACCAGCTTTCGTAGAAGGCAGGCAAATGAGCAGATCCCAAGAGCCCAAATTACCTAATAGCAAAAGAATATTGAAAACAAATAATTTTTATTGGATTTTTTAAAAGGCAGTATTTACTTCTTCAGAGTAAAGAATATAATTATTTCAATACTAAAACAGAAGCAACAATGATTCTGAACATATTTAAAAGTCAATATTCAAAATAACAATAATTGAACTTTTCTAATTTAGCAGATCTAACATTTTTTATATTTAGTATTGTGCCCTAGGGAAAATTCAATTATCTGAAGTAATATCATAAAATTCCTCTAAAAGACTAAGGCACTAATTTTATAAATTTATGAAGTATTATTTGGAGATAGAGAGGAAAGATTATAAAGCCTTTTTTAAATCTTTTCATTATATTCATTTTTTTCTCATTTTTTCATGGTGACATTGGTTAACAAAATCCAATAAGTTTCAGCTGTACACTTTAACAAAAAGGCATATATAGATTTACACTGTGTGTTCACCTCCCATAGTTAGATTTCTTTCTGTCACCACATATTTGACCCCCTTTACCCAGTCTTCGTCTCCCCTCCCCTATAAAGCCTTTTAAGATAGAAGATAGTTCAGAAATCAAATAATGATAAAAAATCAAAACACTGAATATTTTGTTCTGGACTTCGTCATCACCATTACTTTTCACAGATCTTAAACATCAACTATGCATTTTTAAAAGATTTTTTACAAGGAAGAAATTGCAGCAGGCAAAAAATAAAACCCAATAAAAATTTAAAGAACATGTTTTGTCCAAAAAACATTTGTGGTTTAGTTATAGACAGCATAGAGTTAGTTCAAAATACAGAGTATAACATTGACCAAAGCAAATGATATTTCAGCTATTTCACCAAGGACAAAGCTCTTTGCCAACAAATCCTAGTAACTTGCCAAAATAATCTCAGAAGAATACATTCTTGTATAATACTCGAACATTTAAAAATTAATGTTTGTGTGTATTTTCCCTTATTCTTTGATTTATTTATAAAAATTGTTTTATCAACATGCCTTCCATATAACTGGTGCTTTAAAAAGATTTTTTTTTAAATGAATAAATAAATAGCCCATGATAGTGTGGTAAACACATGACTTCAGAGAGGATATAGATATGAGTATCTCAAAAATAACCAAAAAAAAGTAATGTATAAAAGAATTGATATTACTATAAAAACTTTCCTCATTTTGGATGGAAATCCAGTTTAAAAAAATTAAGTAATTTCTGTACACATGGCATCTTTTCTTGACCAATTGCGAGATAATGTTCCTTCAAGCAACTATTTATGCCAGACCTCACAGTCATCTTCCACATTAGGTATTAGTGGCTTCTAAAAAGTAGAAAATAAATGACATCTCCAAATCCTATCTTTTAAAAATTTCCCAGGAGCATTTCTCACTTGAGAGTAAAATGCTTTCAAAGAAGGGCTTTACAGAAGAGAGAGGAGAAAGAAGGAAGAGTGAACTGCAACAATTAGAAATGAAATTTCACTCTCCATTAATTAAGTCCTTTACAATTCGACAAAATCTGTGCTGTCTGGGCTATTGGTTGGTTCTTCAGTTTGTAATTGTTCTGTTGCTACGAGAGAAACCTCTCTGCCAAACAAAAGGATGCAGACAGTTGAACTTAATATCTGAGCTCCTGTTCTAGAGCTTCTCTGTTTGCTTGTTGTATCCCAAGATGCTGGAGGACAGTACAATAGTTCAAAGGGACAAGAGGAACTGGTGCAGGCGATGTGGGCGTGGGAGAAAATCTCTCCACGTAATTGCCATCAGGCCTTCAACTTGAAGGGTCTACCCTGTTGCATACACCCACACTTTGAAGGAAACTACAAACAGATTCCATTAGCCCAATCTAAATGCTCTATGATGATTCGAATACTTCATTTTATATGTGTACCTGGCATTTTCAGCCAAAACCTTTTGATATGGATTCAAAAGGGAAAACACAAAGACTATTTCATGCAATATTATTTCTAGGCCAGGAAACACTATAACCCTGGAAGAAACTTCCTGTCATAATATTTTCAACTAAATATTTTAAGAAGAGAGGGTTTCAGTTCATGGACGGTATTGTTTTGGTGTTAAAAACAGAGCACATTTTATATTTCTCCAAGTCCAAAGCATGGCCCCCTTCACTATCCAAGACACACATGAAATTTCTGGATTTGATAGAAAAAATATATATATTTAAGCCATAAATGTTTAAAACTGGAAGACATTTAAATAATTCAAAGATTTGATTTATTAAGAAACTTCTATGAACAGAACATTGTATTAGAAATATAAAAGTAAATAGCAAAAAAAATAAAAAGAGTAGTCATTGCCCTCAGCAATCTATTCGAGGGATCTAAACATTAAAAAGAATTGAGTTATTTATGAAGCATCAGTTTTTGACATCCATAAGGGTTACCCTTCATCTCTCAAAAATATTTAACTAATATTTTAAAATCAAAATCAATCTTTTAAAAATACTCTAGCATGTAAATTTCCCTATAAAATGAAGTAAAGTATAACTAAAAATTTCAAGTGATCTCTTTATATTTCTTGCCTAATTCTTGCTACCACGGTCTGAAAAATGCTATTTCCACTCACAGTTTCTATTGTTAGCTTCATTGAATTCTGCTTCAAACTATTTCCTAGTTCAATATTTAGTAAACTTTTTAACTTTCTCTTCATTTCTTTCTCCAGCTTTAGAAGTCGACTACCTCTCCCGACTCCTACATCCCTTTTTAAAAGAAAAAGCTTTATTTGTTTCATGAGTGATACTGTGTATTCAAACTTGATTTAAAAAACCCCAGAAGCCACATTGAAATGTAGAATCTAGGCAGAGAACAAAGCACATTCACTAGCTAAGTAAATAACATTCAGAAGTCAACCATGGAGCATTTGGGATACAAATTTATGCCTCACCAAATTACGAATTACCATACAATGTAGTGTTTTGGGTCCCGTTCACCCAGCTGAAAGCAGGAAATTGGGTACGCGCATGCCCAGTGTGTATGGCCGAGACTGCAGGCCGCAGGGGCACAAGCTGAGTCGAGCCTACATGTGGGGTGCATTTGGCTCGCGCAGTGTTTGTTTTGATTTTGTTTTTAATTTTACGTGTTTGACAAAATGCAAATGTCAGCACGATTCACATAAAAATCAAGATTTCAGCCTGCATTTGAAAACCTGGATGCTCTGTAACACCTGGTCCATGCCCTACATGGCAGCCGCTGGCTGGAGCTGAGCACGGCTTCCCGCACGCTCTCCAATTTACCCCAGTGGCCCCACCTGGTCCTCACGCTGCCTGGGCTCTGCCTCCAGTAGCAGCAGACACCGCTAGGCCTGGTATAAAACACTGGCCTGTCAGTTCCCCATGAATTAATTGCTCATTCAGCAAGTTGATGTTCCATGTTTTAGCTTCTAACGAATTAGACTTTTTCATTACATAAGTTGGTTTTGATGAGATGACTGTAGGCAAATTGATATTTGGTCAGTTGGTCTTAAAAAGTGTATCTGAATATACCCTTTGATTTACAGATTTGGCCATGGTCTCCCACAAGTGAGTAAGGTCACTTCAGCTCCAAAGACATTTTATTGGCTATGTTAAAGTTGGCAACGACTGAAGCGTGACCTCTTAGAGTCTATTCCTTTTCTCAAGAGCCTGCAAAACTCAAGTGGCCTGTGACCATCTTTTCCACTTATGTCTCTTCTCTCCAGTCGGATTGTTCGGCCGCCCAGGTCCCACTTCTAGGTGGGCCTTCCTTCATCTTTTTCTCGTTCACACTCTCTCTCTAAACTCTTCCACATTCAGCCACAGTTATAAGTGGCCTAGGACATGCTCTTTCCAGGCATTGGGACATACATTCTTGGTGTTGGTCTTACTTGGTGTGTTTCTTCTGCCCCTAGAAGACTAACATTAGAGTATAAGAGCTGAGAAGTCAGATGTGGGTTTGAGGAAAAAGAGGCAAAGCAGACCCTGGCCAGTTAAGATGGTGGCTTCTGGGTTTTCCTGCCATAGGGAAAAGGAGACCTTTATGTGATTCAGCCTAGTTCTTTGGAATATCACATTCAGATTTGGGGGCCAAAGCCATACTATAAATAAGTAGTAGCAGTAGCTACGATATCAACAACAAGTAGTTCTTGAGCACTTATAATATGTCAGGCTCTGTTCTAAGTATTTGTGTTAATTCATTTGTTCCACACAGAAATCTGCTGTGTATTCTTCTTCATTTTATTTTAATCGCAGAAAGGTTAAATAACTTGCCAAGGTCATCTATCTAATTAGTGGTGGGAAGAGCATTTGAATACAGGAAATCTAACTCTAGAGGCCATGTTTGAGACCATTACATCATTAGTCCTTCAATAAACAAGGAGGCAACAGAGAAATTTAGCTTCTTATGCCTTTTATGTAGTAAGTTATGCATAACTTCCAACAACACAGTGGGGTAGAAACAATTATTACACATACTTTACAAGAGAGGAAATGGAAAAAAAAAAAAAGAATTATTTAGCTTTGGTGTTTTTCTTACTGTCCAGTGCATTTATATTCCTTTGGGAACTTGGAGGAAAAAATTACTATTACAGGGATAACTCAGGTATTCCTAGACTCTCACCCAGCAATAGCCCCCAAAGCATTATTAGCAATAGTACTGCTAACTTTTCATATGTAAAAGGAGGTAGTACTCAACTGTACCTGTACTCAGGAACTATAAATAATAACTCGTCTACATCTACTTTTGAAAAGAAATCTCTAAAAGTTTCTTATATATTTTTTGATGGTTAAAATGATTTCTTTCCCTCTCATAAAGAAACCAGAACAGGACTAGCTCCCAGATCAAGTCGGTCAAGCCCTTAGATAGGGAGGCCATGAGGCATCGTTCTAGGAAAACAGGACGTGGATGTTCCATTCTCCATCTCTAAATTACCAAAACATGAAAATCTATAGGTGTCTCTCCATAAACTTTGAAACAAAATGTCTGATGACACCACTCACTGTCATGTCTCCAAAATGTTGGCTCTGGAAGCAGTGATACTCCACAGACAATTTTAAGAGTTTTCAAGGTCCAGATTTATTAATTCAAATATGAAATAGCACTGATTTTTGTTTTTATACTTCTCTAAGTATTCTCAGAAATCATCCAACATCTTATTGTTAAAAGTAAGGACTATTTGTCAAGGTTTTGCCCTTATTTTTGTTTTAATCATGCATCTGCCCTAAGGAGTGAAGCCACCTTTAGAATATTTCTAGGTTTTCGTAGGCAGGCTGCCATGTAAAGCAAACAGTCATTTCCTGGTTCTCAAATGACCTCCCTCATTGATAACGTTGCTGATCAGTAATACAATCCTGAGAACAACAGAGATTTCAGATAGTGGCATTCATATAAATGCTTTTTATTCTCAAGGGATGACAACTTCAATTTTCTGGCACACTGTATAAAATCTCAGAATATTAAGTCTACTCCTGCTTTATTTTTCTCCATAGGATTTATCATCATCTGACAGCTTATATATTTTTTGTCTATTTGTTTATTGCCTGTCTCTCCCCATTTGAATGTGAGCTCAATGAGGGTGGGACTGTTTCTACTTCTTCAGTGCTATATTCTCAGTATCTACAGTAGCCGCTGGAATATAAGTATTTGCTACATATTTGTTAAATGCATAAGTAAATGAATAATTGAATGTGAGCAGCAGGCCAACAAATAAAAATCAAAAGCCAATACATTGAAATACTTTTGTAAAAATTAAAAATGAAAGATAGTAGGAAAAGATATTAAAGTCGTTTTTTAAAAAAAGGACATAGAGATACATTTTAGTTCTTAGTAAGAATGAAGGAGAAGTGAATATAAAAGAAACAAAGTTACCTATTCATTGAAATAATTATAAAAACAAATAGGAGATTCCAAGTGCTTTACTTATTGAAAACTTTTCTGTGAACACATGAATTAGATTGAAGCAAAAAAGATTTATAGAATATGACCCAGAAGAAAATAAATTTGTCCAAGAGCTTCCCATATACATAGCTACAAAACTCAAGTCTCATTTACTTATTCACAGTATTAGACTATTATATTCAATAAGGATACAACGAGGGAGAATTACTGAAATTTGTTTCTTTTAGCATCAATATTAAAGATATTTAATTTTTAAATAATAATTTTTCTTTGTAATATACTTTCTATTTCATGCTTCCTCTGTATACCCTTCTCTTCACAACTAGATTATAAGATTCTCATTGAATAACAAAGTCTTTTTCTTCAAATCCTTTACCAGGATTAGTACAAGATATTACATTCATGAATTCATTATTAACTTATGGATGATAAATTAGGTTCTGTGCTTGATACCACCACTAGACTGTTTGGATATAAAGGACAAAAAACATTTACCTTCTCATATCTAACACTGATTATAGTAGACACTTAGCAGATGTTTATTGGATTGAATATTTCAATTTTCAGAATTCGCTTAAAGAAGAATCATATACATAGAACCTCAAGATCTTCAATGAATTATATACAACATGGCTACAAAATCTAATTAAACTGGCTCATTACCATAAGAGTTTGGTCATAGGTTTTTGCTTGGTATTCCTCTGGTTTTTTACCCTTTTAGAGCTGATGATGAAAACTTTGTGCTTTAACACAGAGAAATTCTAAACCATTCTCTCCCTTGATGTTCTAAATCCACACTAGGAATTAAGCTTTCCTGTCCTAATGTATACCCTCTTTCTGACCTATGAGAAGTTGTGAAGGTCAATGAGATCATTTCTGTGAAGAGTTTTGAGCTCCGGAAATTCTTCTAATCTGTGAATAAGCTCAAGAAAGTAATATTATGCTTAAGCTTTTGCAAAAGTTTAATAGATTCCTTCTTTGAAGAAATTTTCCATTAAGAAGAGCATGAAAGGAAATAAATCAATTTATTCTTATGAAATAAACTCAAGAAATGTTTACTTTCGAAAGCTTGCTGAAAAGTTCCTTCCATAGATTTTTTTAAATGACTTTTTAAAAGATTTTTATACCACTTCTGTTGTTTTCTATTGAAATGAACTGATTGGGTGTGTGTGCGTGTGTGTGTGCTTTCAAGACAATTGTCTGTCTGGGAGAAAATTCCCATTATTGTATTTTTGCCAATTATCTGATGTCTGGAAATCTTACCAGATTAAAGGAAAAAAACACTGTAGCAATTTAAAAATCAGACTATATACCTAGTGCCTAGATACTGGTTTCTAATGCTTTTCTTCAATAAAAGGAGAATTGGCTGATTCAAGGGCTGAAGTAGTAAATATACAAGATGAGCCTGGAGTGTCACAGTGCCATAAAGTAATAAAGAGCTCAAAAACAAACAAGCAAACAGACAAAGAAAGCAATGATGGAGTTATGTCGAAGGGACACAGAAGCCAATGGTCGAAACTGGGATAATTTGAGCAACAAAATAAGTAATGTTGGATTATAACCCAAAGTATAAAATAAATACTGATGAAATTTCAAATAATATATGGAGTATAACTTTCCTACTCCTTCAGCATAAGCCACTCATAATGACATTCGTCCAAAGAGTACAATATTGAAAGGAGAAGTAAAATAATAACTGTACAGTAGAAAAACCTGATGAACACTACCTCAGTCAGGTGATCAAGGTGAATATCAACAGCAATAAGTCATATTGAAAGTGTACACCCTTGATATGATGTGATGAGAACCTCTGTGGTCTTGCTTCCCCAAACCAGAGATTTCTTAAGAATCCCACTTGAGGGACATTCAAAATACCTGACTACTTTTCGCAAAACTGCCAAGGTTATCAAAAACAAGAAAAATCTGAGAAACTGTCACAGTCAAGAGAAGCCTAAGGAAACATGACAACTAAATGTAATGTGGCATCCTGGATGGGATCTTGGAAAATAAAAAGGATATGAGGCAAAAACTAAGAAAACTTGAATAAAGCATGGACTTTCATTTTTAAAAATTAGAATAAATAAATTCTCCAGAGGAAGTAAGATGATGATTGTTAAGTATATGGCTGTAGCTAGACATAAACTCTCACATACTAATTGTCTCCCCACACTAGGAGTGTTGTATTACAAAACCAATCAGTGCTACAATGCAAAAAATGAAAGATAATTGTTTTTTTATGGAAAATGCATTCTTCTAATAAAAATTCCAGTGGTATTTAAAATACAAAGGACTGAGAAATAGATAGAGTTTGGAGTTTGACACCCTCCTCTTAATACATGCAGCCCCCATATTTCTATCCTCTTTATGTTTGTTACTATTTCTGTCCAAATTAAACTTGATTTTATTTGCATCCATTGCTTTATCCATTATCGCTTTTTTGCCACTGGCTCCCGATTTTACCTTTCTCAATCTCTCTCTTGTTTCAGAGCAGCATTTCCAGTTACATTCTAGAACAGCTGCCCTGCTGAACACGTACAAATTTGAACCTGTTATCTTCTGCCATCTCTCCCTCAAACCAGAAAGCATAACCTCATCTTTAAGTTGTCCCTCATTCCACTTCCCATTGATTTCCGATTCTCACCAATCCTAAATTAGACTTTTTAAAACACTTCCTGACCTTTCTAAATGCTATCATATCCTCTAAATCTAAGGTCTCACCATCTCTGCAAAGTCTCCTAATGAGTTTCCTTGCTTCTCATTCATTTTCCTTCGCTAATCCATCTTCCTCCCTATAGTCGGTCATCTTCCAAAAACATAGCTCTTACAATCGCCAGTACAATACAGATCACATTCCTTAGCCAAAGCAACCAAGGCCCTTCACATCTGCCCCACCCTACTCATCTACTCTCGTTTCTGTCACAGCAGCCCCGCTTCTTCCTCCTCAGCTACACCGACTCCTTGTTGGTCCCTGAAACTCCAATTTATAGACCTGTTTGCCTCCAGCATGCAGCTTATGCTGCCGAATGCTCTTCCTTCCAAAATTTGGATGAGAAATTATTATTATATCCCAAATATTCTCCTTGTGACACCATCCTAGATACATTCAGAATTGGTCACTTCCTTTCCTGTTCTCCCAGGACATTTTATTTCTGCCCTTCATACTGTTTTTTAATGTATCTAATATTACAGTTAAACGCATACATCCTTGCTACTCAAAAATGATTCTTGGACCTGCAACATTTCCATCAACTGAAGCTTGTTAGAAATGAAAAATTTCAGCCCCCAACTTTGACCTTACCAAATTAGAATTTTTCAGCAACAAGATCCCCAGGTGATCTGCATGCACATGTAAGTTTGAGAAGCATGGATACACATTGCTGCCCTAGAGTTACTTGAAAGGTCTCACTCATCTTTGCAATGCTATCTCTCCCACCAACACCAACTAGCTCTTGTTCAAGAACCATGTTGAATAAAATTTAAATGTTTAGTGTTAGTTATAAAATATCCTGATTCCTGGCTGTAATGTTCTTCTCATAATCCTTGTTATGAGGTTGGTGCTTTAAATTGGGTTCTTTTATTACTTAAGTACTTGACATGAGTTTTTGACAGACACTCCTTATACCAAATTCCACAGAATGGCACAGGAGGTTTTAGTATATAATTAACATTGTGATACTTCATTTAACTAAATATTATTCCCTCTTCCTGTTTTATTAAAAGTCATTTTGCATGACTTCTTTAAAATGCAATGAATAAAACCCAGTCATATCTGGTTTAACATTGTATAATAATGCACTGGGGACTGTGAGCAATCTGAGAGGGAAGAGAGAGTCATTGATTTAAAATTTATTCTAAGAATAATTCCACACTAATTCAGATGAGAATTAAGTCTTAAGAAAATATAATTCACTGACATGGGAAAAAGAATCAACTCTCTCAATGGCTTATTACTTAATGCCACAAGTATTTTAGAATTACACATCTCTTATTCATAAAGCATTATTTTTATAATCTTTGGAGATATATTTAATCCAATCATAATATTTCTGTAAGATTTTTATGAGGCCAGTCTTATGTTCCATTTTCAAATCAAGCAGTTGATAATCTAATGTGCTTATTCAAGGTCATTCAAAAAAAAAATTATGGTTATAAAACTCAGACTTCCCAGTAATAACAATACCAACATTAGGTGGATGTTAGGAGAAATCAATGAGTTAATACTTTTTAAGAAACAAAATGTGACCTCTTCTATGTGTCTTAAAGCCTACAATTTAAGACTTCTGAATAGAATGACATAAGGTAATTTTGAAAACACAGGAAATAATCTTCTCT
>NW_011888814.1:2507453-2521276 GCF_000151845.1 Pteropus vampyrus | reverse complement strand
AGATGATTGGATAAAGAAGCTGTGGTACAATACACAATGGAATATTACTTAGCCATAAGAAGAGATAAAATACTGACATTTTGCGACAACATGAATGGACCTCGAGATAATCATGCTAAGTGAAATAAGCCAGAGAGAAAAAAATTGAAAATCACATTATATCACTTATATGTGGGATGTAAATCTAAAAGCAACAAATGAACAGGACAAACAGAGACTCATGGTCATGGACAATAGACTAGTGGTTACCAGAGGGTAGGGGGTAGGGGGTGGGGGGAGGTAGACAGGGTAAAGGGGGTCAAATATGTGGTGACAGAAAGAAATCTAACTATGGGAGATGAGCAGACAGTGTAAACATATATATACCTTAGTTGTAAAGTGTATAGCTGAAACTTATTGGATTTCGTTAACCAATGTCACCACATAAATAAACAAACAAACAAACAAACAAACAAATAAATAAATAAATAAAGTGGTTAGAATATGTTTCTAAGTAAAGAGATATTATTCTCTGAGAAAAATAACTTTGAGTCGTTTTCACATTGTGTATCTTTCAAGGTACTGTAAAATATCAATTAACTCTTATATAGACTGAAAATGTATAGAAAATTAACCTGGATTTTGATCATTTTAAAATTTTGATCATTTAAAACTTCATTAACCAATGTCACCATAATAAAATTAATAAAATGAAATAAAATTCAAAATGTCTCTGATATAACAGAGGATGCCTTAAAAATACTCTATGTGAAAAGTAATAGAATTTCTTTCCGAAAGACAAGAACAAAAATCAGTCTCAGCATACTACAGTCATGCTGTACAGTTACGAGTTAGAAATTTCAGGCACCACGCAAAATAAGGTCTAGCTGATAAACCTTAATATGCTATTACCCAAATAGGAACCTTTGAGCAAACAAACTAGTGCAAGTGCAAACACTCACTGTTCCTGATACTTGGTTATCTGATGAGTCTTTAGATTAACACGGAATGTGCCTGCCATTCTGGCATTCCCAGCATTCCTTCTATGATGCAAGTACCAATTTCCAGCAGAAACGTAATCTGTTTTATACTACAGCTGTGACTTTGGATTTCCATGCTATACCTCCACAGAGTAACAGGTAAAGTTCTCATTCTTAAAACAAGCTCACTTAAAATGGCAGCGTTTTGATTTTGGTGAGGTATGATGAGATAGAAAACTTCTTGCATGTCTAATGGGAAATGTCTTGATCTTTTTCAGGTAGAATTTTGACAACACGAATAAGGAGCTTCAGAAATAATTCTTACTCTTCTTTCCAGTAATATTAATTTTAAAAACATATGTTAAAGAAATCATTAGAAAGCTAGAAAAATATTTATACACAAATTTTCTGTGAGTTTTTCTATTGCAACATTTGCTACAGCAAAAAATTAGAAATATAAAAATCTAGATTAAGAAAATTAAATTTAAAAAACATTGAATACATCCAATAGTATAATTTTATGTAGTCATTGAAATAATATTTATAAAGGTTTTATGGCATGTGTTTCTGATATACAGTATGCTAAAAAAAGGAAGCTAGAAAATTATATAGCATGTATAAAAAAATTGTGAAGAAATATGTTCAAAATCAGTTGTTTTGTTAGTGGCATTATAGGTATTCTCCCTCATTCTTTATTATACATTTATGTATTTTCCAATTGGAATAGATCTTAAAGATCATCTAAATCTAAAAATCTTCATTTTCTGTAAAATGAAAGGTGACTGAAGAAATTAAGTAATTTAGTCACAGTTTTATATAGACAGTGTAACCCAAGCCAGTATCCCTCTTTTCCACAGTACCATCTTGCTCTTTAGAGAGATAGGTAACTATTATTTGGCATAAATCATGTGTCCATATTTTTACCTTGATCCCACTATCTTCAAGCAAGCCCAACTCATCCAAAGACAATTTATATTCAGCTGCTTATTGCTATTGTTTTCAAATGGAATCATTGGCCTTGATTGTAAAGAATTAAGCTAACATGTACCAAGACTTTGTACGTCAATTCATAATTAATGGGCTTGGTGTCTGTGTAAATTTAGAAATGCAGCTTTCCACCAATATGGAAGGTTGATTCAGGGACCTGGTGAGGCAAATAGGGAATCGTTTAGCAACTAACTGCTTATATAGAAAACAGGCAGAATTTCTCTGTGTTTCTAGAAACCTGTAATAAAGAGGTACCTAGCACAGCAGTTCTCAACACATGGCGTATGACCAGCACAGAATCATCTGGAAACTTATTTCTTAACCAGCCTCCCCACTGTTACTGAATCAAATATACTGAGAGCACAGAGCCCAGTAATCTATGATTTTAACAAGTCTTCCAGACAATTTTGGTGCATACTCAGTTTGAGCATCCAAGTCCTAGCAAATCAGTAGGCACTGTGGTAGAACTTTGCCCAAACCATGTTCTTTAAGCAAACATTCAGATAGGGATTTCCTTTACTTTCTGATCATTATAAAATGTAAAGTGAGCTATTAGGAAAGCAAGGCCCCTTGAAAGTCATCTCTGCCCTCTACATCCCTTAATCACTTGTTTGGTTACTCTGATAATGAGGTGGAATGCTAAACAAGATTTTTTAAATTCCAAGAGTTCCCCTGTTCTAAATGGACCATTTTGTTGCATAGAAGATGAGATTCACATATGACTTTCCTATTTTTCCTTAGAAAAAGAGTTGAAATGAGTTATTATGATCATTAAAAGGTTATTATTATTTAGTTGGTGGAATTCTTCCTTCTTTGAAAACAGAGACATCACTGATTTGACTGACTAAAACAAAGCGGCAGAGAACGCAGCGGGTATGGGCTTCTGTTCTTCAGTTGGTTTTGCTCAGACACAGCCCAGAGCTCATTCCATTTTGCTCTACCATACAGCTGTTTCCGATCATACACACTATTTTTCCTCTAAACTTCAAAAGAAGCAAATGGTACTTGAATATCTGAAGGAAAGTTTCAGCTATGTTAGTGTATTGTCGGGTTTATTTTTTCAATTGCTAATTCATTTAGTTGTGTACCTACTGGATGTATGCAAGGCACTGTCCTACGCAGAATAGTGTATAAACAGATGAATAAAACACTCTCTGCTTTACAAGTTTATAATATAGAAGGGGAGATGAGATGAACCCACAAAAAATATAAAAAATATAGCACAAACATACTCTGGGCACCAGATATGCATGAACAATATGTGATGAGGTTTCAGATAATTCATTCATTAATTCTAGTTTGAGAGGAATTTATGGGTAAATTTATATATTAATTTGGACTTTAAGAAATGGCAGAAAGGTGAGAATTCTAGGAGACAAAAACTTCAATAGCAATGCAAAGGAGAAGGCTTTCAAAAGTGATCAGGCAAAGGTGAGTAGGACAATTGAAGTAGTTCTCCATCCTGCTCACACATTAATATCACCTGGGGAGTTTTTTGTTGTTGTTGTTTTTCGTTTGTTTGTTTGTTTGTTTTTAAAGAAATAGCAGTGGCCAGGTCCATCCTCCTTCCTCAAAATTCTGGTATAATTTTCTGAGGTGAGGCCCGCGAACCATGCTACAGCAAGGACGTGGAGATGGCCAACACCACGGCATGGCAAACTTTGAACGCTGGGCTAAGAACTACGAGTTCCATCCAGGAGGAAATGAGATGTCATTGAAGATCTATGCACAAGGAAGGGAAGTGTGTCGAGCGGTATTTGTGGAATATTAAACTAGCCATCGTGGTGGGGTGTACTGTAGAAGAAGGGGCCAGCAGCCGGGGCAAGTATTAAACAGCTACTATGATAGGCACAGTGACTGTAAGTAAGGAATGTGGAGCCATGGCCAAGAAGAGGCACAATTTACGGAGTTTGGTGGCTAATGTATGTTGTGGTTGAAGGAGAGAGAGGACTGTCTATGAACTTTAGAGCCTAAAGAAATGTCATACGAACAGAAACATGGTGGGTAAGAACCACGGGTAACACTGGGGTGGAAGATAATGCTGACTGAGGTAGTGAGACCCACAAATCAAAACATCTAACAGCTACCTTGAAATTCTGGACTCTCTCAAAATTCTGCCTATAGAGTACAGATTAGGATTTGACATTATTTAAAGGTTCTATCCCCTTAAGAGATTATTAATTCTGCAGAGTAAAAACGTTTCTGGATGAAATATTAAGAGAAGGGGCAAAAAGATGATTTGGGGTAAATGTCTTGGAGAACACCTGGGCTTGCAGGAAGAGCAGGTGTCAGAAAGGTTGGAGAAGCAGGACCGGGCAGTATTAAGGAAGTTAAGAGAGAAAAGGGTTTCTAAGAAAATTCTAGACCCCGTAGCATCTACTCTCTGCTAGGACAGGTGTTTGTTTCACTCTGGTTCACATATTTCACCAAGTTTGAGACACACCGCTAGAGTAAGATCAAAGACGCTGGGAAATTAAGTCAGTGAATTCATATTAAAGCTTAATTTATAGTTTTGTTCAATTTCGTATAATTTGAGAAAGACTGATATTCTACTCATGCTCAGATCTGCTCTTGTACCAAAAATAATGCAATCATAAATATAGTGACTATATTTTGTAACGAAAAGGAGCTTCTTGGTAAATTTTGAAAGGACGCTTTTGGGAGGCGGCGAGGGAAGAGGGTGAAAGTCAGATTATTGAGGGTTAATTAGGGAAACATTGCTAAGGAAAAAATATCTACTTTTCCTTAATTTCCCCCCCCCCCAAACTGTAGTTTGGACATCCAGGAAGAGATACTGTTAGGAGGAAGCAATTTCAGCCAGAAATAAAACAAAAAATCATAGAGGATATCCAGAGGGAAATATTATTTAACTGGGGAAAGTCAAGTCTCAAAAGGAAGTGGTTCAAGAGGTTTCAACAATATTTGTAACCAGGGCAAGTGGAAAGTGAAAGTGGTACAAAAATTAAGAGACAGTCTTGCAAATATGATTAGATGCTCCCAAATGCCTCCCAAATTGGAGAAAATGTCTAAAATATTTCAAGCAGCTAAATCTGAAAATAAACTAGTATAATAAACATACCATATCTGGAGTCCCTAAATGCCCTTTTAGTTAATCCACACACTGTCACTTAAAAGGTCCCATATGATGGAGTTTGTTATTCTTTCCTAGAGTCTTTCTTCATTGAAATATAATATGAATATGATTTGTTTCCACAAATTAAATCTGTCATTCAAAGTCCAGTTTAGTCTTTGGAAAATTAAACAAAAACGTCTCATTTCTTTTTAAAAAAGACTTTTTTTCCAATTCTAAAGAAATATGAAAAGAATAATGACCTGAAATAAATTACTTATAAGAAATTTCAATTCTGCATCTTTTTAAAAGGTAAAAGTAACAGAAAGTGAATTTAAAGAAATAGTACATAGAAAGTATCTTCAAAGCTGTATTAAACATTTCCCATTTCCCTGCTTTGGGAAATTCACATATCCAATCTGGTTTCTATGAAACTTAAAAAGATCAAACAATTAGAAGCTGGGCTTGCAGGAGAAATGCTAGGGATTTCAGTTAACATCTGGTTACCATTTTCAATCGTAAGAACTAACCCACTTAAGGAAGCAGTTTAGTTTCTTTGGAGTAAAACTGAGACACTAGCTTTTTGTTCTCTTTGCACAGTGGAGGGTAGAGAAAACATCAGAACAGGGAGGTCACTAGAAGCTCAACTTTTATAAATAAGAAGGTTTTTTTCAAAAGCTAAAGTAAATTGAACTCAGATCCCTATAGTATAAACAATTCAACTGAGTTAAGGTTAAACAAACATTCCTTAAGCTCTAGTGTGCCAATTAGAAGATTCATTCTGCTTGGTCGTAAATGCATCGGTAATTCTATAAGCACTGAGGAAAATAACAACAAACCTGCACACACAATTACTGGGTGTCATAATACAATAAAATAGAATGATGCAGGCTTATAAGTTTTTTTTATTTAATTTCTTCTTCTTTCCCCCCCCCTCCCAGTTTGATTAACTAAAGGCACAGAAGCACTTCAGATACCTTCCAAAACCTATTACTTGCATAATAAAAAACGTATGTCCAATGAGTTCGAGGCAAAATACTGAAAAGGCAAAACACACTGTGCCTTTTAAATGTGACCTTTACTCTTTCGTCTTCCTGCTAAATAGTCATATAGCATATTAAACTCAGGAAAGCAGCAGGAGTGTTGGTGTGGGGCTGGCGGCGGGGCGGTGGGTGGGGGGCGGCGGAGTAGGGAGGAAGGGAATGAGAAGAGAAGTTTATTAGGCTCTCAAGTTTTAAATTATCAGTAGAAGCATCTGCTATAAACGTGCACTACTAGCCAAATGGGGCCACTGCCAATTTTGCCTCCAGGTCCACATTTTTCCACTCCTTTGCTTCCCATTCCTCTTTTCTGCCCACAGGACACAAGACTGAAAAAAAAGCAAAGATTTAAAAAAAGGAATTCCTAGGATGATGAAGGTTTAAAATCTTGTCTTGCTTTCTCTCTCTCATTCTGTGTGTATAAACGTTACAGTGCATCACAGAACTGCAAATTTGAAAAAGACTTTGGTGGTTGGTTTACTTATTCTCCTGAGTAATAAAGCAAAGCAAGTCACTCAGCAGCATCCCTGACATGCTTCTGTTCTAACAAAACTTGCTACTTTTTGAGATGGGCTGTTCCATCTCTGGATAACTCTGATTGATACAATGTTCATCCTTAAATTGATCCTAGTTATGCCTTCTAGAGTTACCACAAATAAATTTTGTAATCAAGAATCCCATTAAACTGTGGGAATACAAAAATGTTGGTCCATCTACTTGTAAGGCCTCCCAGAAACATTCTTTTCAATCCGAACAGTCTGTTTTCTCCTTCCCGCTGCTGTTCTGGTTTCTGCTGCAACTATAGAGATATGCCCTCTTCGAGGATAGGTAAATAATTCTGATCCAATGATAACAGATACTCCATGTCACAGTCTCTTAAATTACATATCACTTACACTCTACCCTGAAAGCAAGTTAAAAACTTTTGGAAAACATTCTCTCTTAGGCCACTATTCCATTCTACGAACTAAAACAATGATTTGCTTGGATGATATGAAAGACAATAATTTGATAGTGCCTCTATCTTTCTTCAGAGAAGTATATGTTATAAAAATTCTGGATCATAGGATATATTTTTCCAAAGCAGGGTACTGGAAGAGCATAAAAGTGAATGTCTTACACTATGGTAAGAAAAGAACTAGAGAGCATAACGTAGAGGACACAAAGGACCTAAATGACATGGCGGGGGAGTGGGGGTGGCCCTCAATGCTTTCTATGTTCAAAAGCTCTATGCTTTACTTTTACGTGTATTTTACCAGAGCACAGTTTTAGATAACACTAGGTATTCCATTGTTTTAAGGAATATTAAACCTTCAGTTAATCATCACTTCTAAGCAGATAACCCACAAATCTTCATCTCCTGCCCTGGCCTCTCTGTTTACTCCAGGTTCTGCTAAATACATTCAAATGAAAAAACTCATAGGACCTGAGACTGAATATGTATAGAACTAAATTCATCCACAGTTCCCCCAAACAGCAGGCTGAGTAACACTAGTAAATGTGACAAGAAGTCATGAAAGCAAAAGAAGAAAAGAACTCTGGAAAATGAACACAAGCACTTAAAAGCCTCAATGGTCTAGAATTATTATATTCCTGTATTTGTGGTTGCATTATTTTTATTGTAAGAACAAATCTGAGCATGAGTAGAGTATTAGTGTTCCTCTAAAGTGATGTGAAAATAAATGGTTTCTCAATTAAGTTGTAATGTGAATTCTCTGAGGTAGTTCACTATTTAAGGGGCCAAATATTGGTGCACCATTTTAGCTTCATTTATTCATTGACATCCATTCATTTGCAATACAAATATTGATTGTGTGCTCCATGTGAAGGGCATGATTTTAAGTTATAAGCAGAACAGACATGGTCCCTGACCTCAATGAGCTTACAGATTTTGGGGAAGTGTGTTTTTATCCCCCAAATGGAATAATCCAGGAAACTGTGTGTTGGTATTTCAGGAGTGTATACAACCTAGACCTTTCTATGAGAACATGTAAGCTGAGAAAGAGTGCCTAGAAAACAGCTAGAATTTTCATGTATCCCAAACACCCAGCAGTGGCATCCTTAGCTTACTTCATAGAGAACCTGTTTTAAATGTACCTCCATGCCAAGAAATCATCACAATCTCCTTTCTGTAATGAGTCCTTGACAGTAGTAACAATATTATCTCCAATTTTTGTAGTGCCTGCAGTGTGCCATTCACGATCAAAGGCAATTAATTTGCAGAAGAGAAAACCAAGGCTTTGAGAGGATAAGTAGCTTTCCCGAGGTTACGTAACCAAAAAAGGTAATTCTGGGGACTCCAACCCAGGTTCGCTTACTCCAGTTTTTTTCTTTTTAATTACCACCGTCTACTACTTTCCGAAAAAAGCAGATATTGTGGTTAAACTCTTCTTACTTCTGGTAATTTAAGCCTCTACTTCCTTATAGCTTCTTTTTGACCACAAATAAACTAAAGAAAAATTTTAAATAGGTTTTTCATTACAAAAGTTAAGATTGGCCTGTAGTAGATGTCTCCCCCGCCGCCCCCCATACAAACTTCAGAAACAGCTTTTAGCAAGTAGTCATTATAAATAAACCTTCAAAGTTAGACTAAATTTCAAATGATACACAAATGTGTTGGACATTTTTTAAGAGTTCAGGTGAATGTAAATGAAAATACAAGGGGAGAGAAATCTATTAAATTATAAACAGGAAAGGGTATAGATTTTTTTTTCTTTTTTAATATATCTTCCACAACATTAAGTAGTGATCTGTATCTCTCACTCTATTATCTTTTAATAGTATTTCCTGAGGACACCATTGGGCAAATTATAGTGTCCTTATTTGGGGTGGTGGGGGGAAGCTGTGAAGCAACATTATTTAAAATACCATTCTCCAGAATATAATACATCATGTAATGTCAATACAAATATCAATAAATGCTATTTGTTAGGTTTTGACTCTAGCCCTTCCTAGGTATGCCTTCACTATGCCATGCTGTAATGTTATACTCTCAGCTCGTGTTGGAAAGTCACTATATGAATCAAAATATGACATTCCATTCATTTGCAATACAAATGTTGCTCTGGTCCTTGACCCATTATATAATATAATGTTGTCTACTTCATAATCACTTTGAGAAAGTTGTTTTAAATATATACCTGGGCATGTGAGAGATTAGGGAAAGGAAATGCAATGTTCCCTTCCTCCTGAAAGAAAAGCTTACATTCTTTCCCTGTTGCTCTAGGTTCTCCAAATTTCAAAGCCAAACTTAAGCCTAAATTGTGGTAGCTAAGATACCCATATTCAGTTTGAGCCCTATTTTTATATCTCCATTTCAGTAATTTTACAATTATATGCTTTCTTTTAAACCTTCAAATCCTTCTTGAATGAGGTTTGGTATAATGGAAAAAAAAACTGAACTATCTCAGTCCCAGAATTTAATCATCAGCGTGGTAAGGGATCAAGTGACATAGAATTAGTCTAGATACGAGGGTCAGCAAACTTTCTCCGTACAGGGTCCAATAACAAATATTTTTGGTATTAAGAACCATATACAGTTTC
This sequence comes from Pteropus vampyrus, assembly GCF_000151845.1. Lineage (NCBI taxonomy): Eukaryota > Metazoa > Chordata > Mammalia > Chiroptera > Pteropodidae > Pteropus > Pteropus vampyrus. Next base: position 2,511,677 of record NW_011888814.1, on the reverse strand, counting down.
TGTTGTGACTACTCGACTCTGTCATAGTAGAACAAAAACAACCAAAGACAGCACGAAAACAAATGTGTGGCTGGGTTCCAATAAAACTTTGTTTACAAAAACAGGCGTTGCACCGGATTTAGCCAGTGGACCATCAATTGCCAACCTTTGGCAATAAAATCGATATGGTCTTTCACTTTTTGTATTTCTACACAAAAACATTCCATGTAAAACCCACAAGTTATAAAAGCAAGAGCAATTTCGAACCGTAAGAGCAACTCCAATTCTGTAGCTTTGATAGCAGGTTGGCCTTTGTTTTTCATGTGGACCATATATTTAATTTAAAAGTTCAAGATGCATTCAGAAGTGGATAGAAAATTGCTAAATATGCACTACCCTTCAAGTGTACATAAATAATTCTATCCAATGATAAAATCTACTGAGTCAGTCTCTTATACATACTACTTAGATGTTACCATGGGAATAAGTTAAGAACTTTTGAAAAGCATCTACTATACTATTCATGTACTAAATAACACCTACATCTAGGAAAGGGAATAATTGGTTGGTTCTTCTATCTACTCCTTTAGAGAATTATATGTTCTTATAAATGCAAAGACATAGGATATATTTTTCCAAAGCAAGGGATTGAAAGATCATAAAAATACATTTCACATTTTACTAAGTTTTGTATGCCTAAGTCTAAAGACAATTGTCCTTTTATTGTTCTCAAAATCAGCTTAATAAGAAAATGCTTGTAAATACATATACAGCTAAATCTTCAATTGTGCAAAAGTATTAAAGCAAGCTGAACTACACGTCATTTTATTCTCCAAATTAGCTCTAAAGATTGTTATTTCTTGAACCAATAGTATATCACTTAGGACAGTCCACCCTAAACTGGGCTCCATAACAAAATCACTCGTTTCCATTTTTAGCGTATAAATTTCTGGGCCCCAATCCCAGATTACTGAATGAGAAAAGTATTGTATAGGCTGGGTTTTATTCTCTCTCCTCCCAGAACTCTGATGGGGATGGACAAAGTGATTAAACACCACATACTATTGTGAAGTAAATATCATTACTGTCTTTAACGAATAAGAGAATTAGGGTTCAGAGAACTTTAGTTACTTAAGGTCATACAGCCACAGGCCCATAGTCTTTCTAGATAGGGCCACCAACTTCTGTTATGTCACTAGAATGAAATTAATCATATTCTAACTTAGAAACTGAGACTTGTTACTTTTCTTTTCAATAGATGTTTACTAAATAAAATATAAAGCTCAAATGTTACTCTATAAGAACAGATTACTTAATAGTGTAATGTTGCTTGGCTAGCTTATGATTCTTTCATTTTTTATAATTTTTATCCATTTCTGCCCTTAAAAGGTTGTGTTTTGTTGTTGTTGTTGTTTGTTTGTTTGTTTGTTTTAAAGTGGAAAGAGGCCACCTGTGTTTCAAAAGATGGTACAAAAAGAGGTCAGCAGAAGTATCTGGGGTCAAGTTGGGAGAGGAGAGGAAGGCAGGTGCAATGGTTAGGTAGAACAGGAAAATACATTTTATATTTAATTTCCTATGACTAAGAATGTATATAATGTATCAAGTTTGTACCTTGGTACTTAGTAACTCTTATGGAAGTCCCTTTTTTGTCTCTCATGTAATGTTTCCAATTTCAGGTTAGCAAACACCGGAAACTGAAATGGTAAAGTAAAAGATAGGTGGGGTGGGTTTCCAGATCATTCTCAATTGCTTCCACTCCCCCCAGGCTGCTCCACCTGAGGAGAGTAAGTTTAAATGGACCAAGATAGCATCATAGTTTCTGCTGTCACACATATCTTAAAATAAGCATGCAGCGAATATGTGAAACTAAAGCAAGACACATTATACCAGAATCAAATCTCTAGAAAACATTTCTTTAGTAAGTGCCTTGATTCAAACATCATTCATAGATTAAACTTGTAGCCATTGCAAATTAGCTGCAATGAAAAAGTGGGTATATTTCTATATGTTAGATAATCAAGGAAATGATATCGTCACAGAACTTTTTTATTTCAGGTATTCAATACACATTTTTTTCAGTGAAAACTACAAAATGAAGTGGAAAAAAAATCAACTTTCCACACTCATGAAATTACTACCCTTTCTTGAGGCCTATCCAAGAATAATACCTTATTATACAAAGTAAGAGAATACCAAGAACAAGTTAGGAACTGGATGTTTTAAAAGCTGAGGGAATGTGGGGAAGAGAAGACGAGTCAGCATTTACGTTGACAAATTCTGTGACAATGTCTAGTTATCTTGTGCTACTGGGCCCAACAGCTCCTTTGGCTGCCAGATTCCATTGCTTTCAGGCTGTCTTTGCACTTTCTAGGTATTTAGAAGCTGCAAAGTAATCTTCCTTTTTCTCGTAAAATCAACCCAAGGACATCGAGAGAGAGAGGAAACATTCCTTCTGTTTTGCCTCTATAGAAAACTGAAAATTGAAATTAAACTGAAGTTAAAATGCACAGGTAATCCATGTGGCACCTGTACACAGTCCACAGCTGCACCAAAGAGGCAGAGGAACCCAGGACTTCACACAGTAATGGAGTGTCACCAGGGCAACCCAGGACTTCACGCAGTAGTGGAGTGTCACCAGGGCAACCCAGGACTTCACACAGTAGTGGAGTGGCACCAGGGCCAGGGCTCTGCTGGCCTCAGGAGCACATTTCCCAGGGCGGGAGGGCAGTGGTTATACACATCATCAACCACCTGGTTCAGTGATGGGCTAAAACAGTTTGTGGGGTGAGAGATAAAACGTTTTATATTTTTTCTTAACACCCAGCTGAAAAACGGTTTTCTGACAATATCACTTATGGATATTCTAGAACTTTAGATTGGTCCTTCTTAATAGAACCTACCTCGATGAGGTTTGTAAAGTTTGTTTTCAGCCCTCCTCGATATGCTAGAGCTTTCATCTTCCCTTATGTTTTTCTCATTTGCCTCCTGAGCCCAGTGCTCCGCTCTAGATTTCCATACTACCCCTGGGGGACCAGCAAATGGCATTCCTGAAGACCTTTCCTCAGGGCTCTCCTCTGCACACTTTAAAGACCTCTCTTTTCATCAAAGCGGATCTCTTTGGGCTCTACATCCTGGAAGCTAAATAGCTTACAACTCTACTGCAAATTTTACTGCCAATGTGGTAAAAGGTGAATGTGGTAAAGGGTGATGATCATGGCTAAATGTCCCCAACCTCTTTCATTCACCAGCGTAAATCTAGCACTATAAAGAGAAAGAGGGCATCTAATAAAGAAGTGTGATGATGATGGCAAGATTGTTAAAATTTAAATGAAAAATGGATATTATCGTGGCACCAGGATCTGACTATTCTCTCCCAAAGGAAACCACTGCTGAGATCAGCAGTTGATTCAAATTGCTTTTTCTTCCCTCCCTTTTGATAAATAGGAAAATTGACATATTGCATCATTATGAAGAGAAAAATCTGATTTGTTCATGCTGAATGAGCGTTCTACTTCCTTGTAGATCTAATAATGATAAAGTTGTGCAGGATAATGGGCCAAAATAGACAGGCAGCAAGCAAGTGAATAGGACAAGCACAGAATCGAGAGCTGGAACACAGAGGTTCAAATCCTGCCCTCCCCTCACCCCAGGTTTAAAATACAAGATGAGTTACTTCACCTCCTGAAACCTCAGTTTCCTCTTGTGGAATATTGGGGAGGGGATTTCTTAATCTTAGGGTTCTCAGGGGGTTTCAGTGAGGATTAAACGAGATCCTGAATACAGACTACAACATGATATCTGTCACAGGGTTAGTTGTTAAGAAATGTTAGCTGTTGTTGTTATTGCCCTTTTGACCCTCGTCATCTATTCAACTCTTTTCAAATAACTGGCTTAAAAACTTGTCTCTTATTTTTCATTTCAGATGACAGAAATAAGAGTACTCGGCTAGTAATTGCATGTGTAATAAATATCCACACTTCTTTCATCTTTAGAGACAATCTGTGAATCACATTTAAGCTGGCTTCTTGAAACAGTTTCCAGTACATTCTACTTACAGCCAGATGAAGTGGCAATTTTCTTAAAATATGGAGCAGTTTGGTGCTGGGCAGAACATGTATTTAAGCTCATAAACATAAACAGTTTTTTATGTAGCATTTAAATATAAACTATGCAACTTTGAAATGCTACAAACATATAAACAAAATAACTTCAGGAATAAAGACATAATTAAAGAAAAGTTGAGAG
>NW_011888814.1:2503937-2506198 GCF_000151845.1 Pteropus vampyrus | reverse complement strand
TGCAATGCTGCTGCTTATCTCAATTAGGACACAGCAAAATGTGAATGCATCTCGGTGAGACAGGAGGAGATCTCTGTGTGAGAAGGCGAAAGCTACTGAAGTATCATAATTTTGAGTTCTCCCCTCGATAGTTTATTGCTTCCCAAGTAAATATTCCTCTTTCTCACCATGTTTGAAATTTCATTAACAAAAGGAAATTTTCTAATTGACAAGTAGAAAGAATGATGACATTCATTATAAGGTTTAATGGCAGATACTGGGTGTTTTCCTGAAAACATGAGATTAAATCTTGATAAAGTAGACACTTTTTATTACTGGGAGGCATGATAAGATGGATTGGAGGTTAAGAAAAACAAATAGAAGAGGTCGGAGAAGAGAGGACAAAGGAGTTGGAGGAAGAAGATGAGGAGAAAGAAATGAACAACAAAACTGGGAATCCAAATTACTTCAGTGGCAGCCTGAATTAAACTGTCCATTTTATGGATCGAAAACACAATATGCACCATTTCTTTTCACTACTTAAGTTTCTTCATTATTTCCCATTACTGATAGAATCAATTCCACATCATTATCAAGGAACATATAAAAGGCCATTCAAACTTCAACCCTATTTTCTGAGTCTCTGGTCATAGCTCACTCTTAATTATCTCCATTCCTGACCCTGCCCCGCTCCTTCACGTGCATACCACTGTGCCTTCCACCTGCAATCCCTTCTCCTCTCTCCATTCATTCATCTAGCAAACTCCAAATCAAACATCATCTCTCTTGAAAAATTTTAATTTAAATACATCCGTTCATTAGCACTTATGAAATCGCATCTCTCCCTGACGTGAGCTCCATAACAGGCAGGCTGCATTGTTTGTGTCTCCAGTACACATCATAAATAATAAATGAAGATATCTCGTAAATTAATGAGCTGTAGCGCTCTGCCTAGATCTTTGAAGATAATTATGGAAAGAATAATGAAACAGATTTAGATTGTAAACTCTCTGAGGATACGAACTATATCCTATTTTTCATTGCATACAAATAATTGCTATCTGGAAATTAATAAACAAGGCACAGTGTAGTGCAGCGGCACACAAACTCTGGATCCAGGCTGCTGGGTTTGAACCCCTGGCTCCACCAGCACCATGGATTTGACTTTGGAAAATACCTATCTCCTAAGGGTGCTGTGAGAATGAAAGGGTTAATATTTGTAAAGTGCTTAGAACTGTGCCTGGCAAGTATGAAGTACTTGTCTGTGTTTTTAAAATAATAATATATTGTAAAGAGCAAAGAGCCAGGAAAACTGTTTCTGATTCTAAGCTCTGTCTGGCGCATATTAACATAGGTGTCTAATGCATGTGTGATGGATATAATGAAAAGGACAAGAACACTAGCTAATCACACTTTCTGTACGTGGCACTTTGGCAAAACATGATTAGATATTTTCCCTTGTTAAAGGATATTGCATTTTACTGGTAATAAAACTATTTAAACTCAAGAATTTAAGTGCAAATTGGGACATGATTCCCCAGCAAATGTGGTAATAGTTTGTAATGATAAATTTAAAGGAATATTTTATCCTGACTACAGGTTGACACAGTAGTTAGTGGAGACCAGCAGTCCGTAGGAGGCCAAAATAAACAAACATGCGTCTAGGTGAAAGGGGAAGACAGATGCTTCCAAATATATCGGTGTCACTCAAGCAAAATGCACAGTGCCTGGAATTCCCTTCTCATATTATTTTCTTACGTAATCACAGGATGCGCCTCTTCATTACAGCTGGCTCAAGTACAGCAGTGATTTCACATTAGGAAAATTATTTTCCAATTTTAAGTTATTATTATTTAAGAAGATACCGTCTCCCCTTTCCCCTCAACCAGGATCAGTTTAAGCAAGAGAAATGTAGCTCTTACCAGTATATCTTATATGGAGCATATTCTAAATAAAGTATAATTACTGGCCGTATTTTGTAATAACCCTGATAATAAAGACTGACGTTAACTCATGTCTCAGACTACTCATGTTTACGTTTTAACTCATGTCTCAGGGACTAAATAGGAAATGAGTTTGTCAGTCAAATTATGTTGCATTATCTTGACATACAAACTGTCCTGTCCTTGTAATATTTATAACACTCTGTATCAGCAGAATGGCCCAATACCAAGGAGTGAGAACAGTTTTAGCTGGTCGGACAACAGGTGCACACAGTGCGTATGTGAAATAAAAACTTTTCGAACGGTTATGTCAACCGCACCAGCAAATGCGGGATTATC
>NW_011888814.1:2498163-2503887 GCF_000151845.1 Pteropus vampyrus | reverse complement strand
GTAAATTAATGAGCTGTAGCGCTCTGCCTAGATCTTTGAAGATAATTATGGAAAGAATAATGAAACAGATTTAGATTGTAAACTCTCTGAGGATACGAACTATATCCTATTTTTCATTGCATACAAATAATTGCTATCTGGAAATTAATAAACAAGGCACAGTGTAGTGCAGCGGCACACAAACTCTGGATCCAGGCTGCTGGGTTTGAACCCCTGGCTCCACCAGCACCATGGATTTGACTTTGGAAAATACCTATCTCCTAAGGGTGCTGTGAGAATGAAAGGGTTAATATTTGTAAAGTGCTTAGAACTGTGCCTGGCAAGTATGAAGTACTTGTCTGTGTTTTTAAAATAATAATATATTGTAAAGAGCAAAGAGCCAGGAAAACTGTTTCTGATTCTAAGCTCTGTCTGGCGCATATTAACATAGGTGTCTAATGCATGTGTGATGGATATAATGAAAAGGACAAGAACACTAGCTAATCACACTTTCTGTACGTGGCACTTTGGCAAAACATGATTAGATATTTTCCCTTGTTAAAGGATATTGCATTTTACTGGTAATAAAACTATTTAAACTCAAGAATTTAAGTGCAAATTGGGACATGATTCCCCAGCAAATGTGGTAATAGTTTGTAATGATAAATTTAAAGGAATATTTTATCCTGACTACAGGTTGACACAGTAGTTAGTGGAGACCAGCAGTCCGTAGGAGGCCAAAATAAACAAACATGCGTCTAGGTGAAAGGGGAAGACAGATGCTTCCAAATATATCGGTGTCACTCAAGCAAAATGCACAGTGCCTGGAATTCCCTTCTCATATTATTTTCTTACGTAATCACAGGATGCGCCTCTTCATTACAGCTGGCTCAAGTACAGCAGTGATTTCACATTAGGAAAATTATTTTCCAATTTTAAGTTATTATTATTTAAGAAGATACCGTCTCCCCTTTCCCCTCAACCAGGATCAGTTTAAGCAAGAGAAATGTAGCTCTTACCAGTATATCTTATATGGAGCATATTCTAAATAAAGTATAATTACTGGCCGTATTTTGTAATAACCCTGATAATAAAGACTGACGTTAACTCATGTCTCAGACTACTCATGTTTACGTTTTAACTCATGTCTCAGGGACTAAATAGGAAATGAGTTTGTCAGTCAAATTATGTTGCATTATCTTGACATACAAACTGTCCTGTCCTTGTAATATTTATAACACTCTGTATCAGCAGAATGGCCCAATACCAAGGAGTGAGAACAGTTTTAGCTGGTCGGACAACAGGTGCACACAGTGCGTATGTGAAATAAAAACTTTTCGAACGGTTATGTCAACCGCACCAGCAAATGCGGGATTATCAAATGCCAAGAGAAGCACTTTTGGACATGCTCCTGCTTACTCCGACAGTTTTGAAAATATATTTTTAGTGAAAGGATACATTTAATCTGGCCACCACTACAACTAAACTTGACACTTGCAAGCTTGCTGATGAAAATTTAGAAAAGAATGAGCATTGCTGGATGTAAACACTCTGAACTCGCACTTTCCTCCTTCTCTTCCTCTTGAGAGATCTGTAGAACATTCCCTCAGAAATCACTTTGTTAGACTACATGAAAGTTGCTTTATTTATTGAATACTTATTATTTTTATTGGAAGAACTTCAATGTCTCTAAAACCTTTATACCACCTTCGATAAAGCAAAGGATAGAGTGTTGTAATTAACTACCTGGAGTGTTCTATGAAGCAATGTAGGACTGGAAATCAAAAATCTAGATTCGAATGCTGGTTCTGCCACTTGCTTGCTTCGTCCATTGGGGCGAATTACTGAATCTCTCCTCATCAGAGTTTTTTCATATGTGTAGTAACAAATCCTACCTCATGAGGTTGTATTGGGAATTACATACATTTTCTATGTGAAATTGTGCAATGTAGTATCCTACCAATAAATGATGTTAAAAATATATGAATAAAATTGAATAATAATCAATGTTATCTTGTAGCTCTGCTTTTATCTTAAGAATTCTATAAGCCATTATATTAACATAATTTGGTCTGTCATAAAAAAATTTCTACAATAAACTATATGCTTCCACATACCCTTATATATGTTTTTCTTTGTAGTACTCATTTCCTTTTAATGCAAAAATGTAATTTATTTATTATGTTTATTGTCTGTCTCCACACACCATAAAAGAAGGTAAATGAAAGCACATATATTTTGCATTTTGTTCACTTTTGTTTCCTCAGCCCAAGGATAGTATTTGGCACATAATGGGCACATGATAACTATCCTTTGAATGAATGAATGAATATGTCTTTTCCCTCAATATATAAAAGTCTTTGTTATTATAAATACTACTGTGGAATATTGGGAATAGAAAGGTGAAAATCTGTACTAAGAAATTTATTTCAGTAGAATTGTCAATAGTAAGAATGACAAAAATAGAGTTAAATATTTGAGCAAATTAATAAATTTTGGTAAAAAATTTTGAATAAAAAGCTGTTACAAAAGTCCTATATTTCTCGAGTTACTTACACTATCAAAAAGTCTTCACCAAGACTCACTTGAACATCAAGAAATACAGCTCTTTAAAATATAGTGTTTTTTTTCACACAACAGTTTTTGTTTTCTAGATTTATTAAAGTAGCCATGTATTTATGACATATTTTGATGCTCAAATACATATATATAGTAGACCTCATATGTGTGTCACATACAACTAAAAGTCACATTGCATTGCTGGTCTGGATTTTTGGCATTCTAGAAATACTGTAGAGACTATTATGTTTTAATTTTTCTGTTATAAAAATAAAATAGAGATTTTTTTCCCCATTGGTGAAATGTACACTTATTTTAGAGAATTCAAGAAATAAAATGGATGTAATTTACTAGGATGTATATATTACACATTTATTACTTGAAAGTTATTTATAACTGCAGGATGGTTTGGGGACCACAGGTTCCCCTGGTATGAAGCAGAGCTTCTTGAGAACATTCCCTACCTAAATGAACCTTTAGTGAACCTCTGCCTTCATCTCACAGCTGACTCAACTGAATCTCAAGCCCATCATGGAACGATCACACATTTCTCAGAACTACTTCATAACTGTACTTTGGGGCTATCTCAACACTCATCATCTAATAAAAGGCAAATTTGCTCATCTGTGGCTCTATGTAAATTATAAAAATATAGTAGAGAAACAAATGCAATAAAGTTTCAATATAAATATATATAGATATAGATTAGATATAGATATAGATATAGATATAGGTATCCTCAATATAGTTTTGATGAAATGGCACTCACTTAAATAGCCATTGCCAAAACTCATTATCAACTATTCGTCAATCTAATTTTCCCTTTGGCACTCATTACAATTTGTAATTATATGTAATATGTTTAATGTCTGTCTCTCTTACAAGTCTGAATATTTCAGGAGGGCCTAGGCTTGTTTGTTTTGGTTATTGTTGTACGTATAGCTTACCATCAATTTCCAAATAAGAAGGAATGAATGAACAAATGAATGAATGAATGAACAAGTGAATTAATACATGAATGCAAAATACAAGTTCATTATTTATAAACACATGCATACCCTTTAATTATTTTACTCACTAATCAGGTGAAAAAATCCACTAGAAAATCCTAGTGAAGTCTTCAACATCTGTATCTCAAGCCATAAAATATCCATGACAATCTCCTCTATGTCTTTGCAACTCCCCACTCCAATGGCTACATCTTGGACTGCTTCTGAACTTGTAAAATGAGATATTCCAATCTCTAATCACAGTCATATATTTCCAGCTCTTCTTATTTATTTCCAAAACACCGGTTCTTCAACCACTTCTGCTGACCTCCCTTTTCACCTTCTTTCTCTGCGGTCCAACATCCCAAGAACTCTCTACCCAATACATTAAATTCCCTTTCTCCACCATACTTCCATCATGTTCACATGACAAAAACACAAGCATGTAAGAGCTGGAGATACAGCAGTAAACAAGACAGACAGGTCTCTGCCCTCACAGAGCTGACAGCGCATCAAAGAAAGCAGACATAAGCAACGAGTTTTAAGAAGTCAGGTAAATCAGGAGATATAGGATGTTGTGGAAACTGAGCGGCAAGACCTGAGGAAGATCTCAGCAGCCTGCCTTTCCTGCACCTGGGCTGGGGTTGCTGAGAGCTGCTGAAGAAAAGGACCCAGCTGGACAGATTCTGTTGGCAAAGCCAATTCAGTCTTCGGGCTTCCCAGACCATTCTGCCATGCTTCCCTGGTCAATTCCTTCTCACATCCTCCACAGTGACAAAACTTTTCCACTCTCAGATACCTCTGATTTCTACAGACAACTGCCTCTCAGTTCATAAAAGAAATTAGCACTATTAGAAGGAAACATACTAGTTACACAGGCTCTGTTTTGGCTATAAGCTATTGACACAACTAACATTTCCTCTTTTCTCCTGATTTCCTTAGAAAAATAACCTGTCTTCCTCTTCTCTGTGACTAATCACTCTGTTTATTCTCCAGATTCCACAATCCCCCTCTACCAAACAAACCTCCTCCCTATTTCCACGCTCAAGTCCCTTCATCCATCTTTAGCTCCTTCTCCTGGATCCTTAATGTTCCCTCCTCTTCTCTCCCACTGGCTCCTTCTCAATATTCATTCATTCCATCATTTACCTATTTAACAATTCTGAACACTGTCCATGTGAAAGGCATGGTTCTAGGCTCTGAGGCATATAACAGAGAAGAACCCTGACAAAGTTCTGTCCTTCACTGAGCTTATTTTTTAGTGGGAGGAGCAATAAACAATTAATGTAATCGTGCAATGTATGTTCCTGCAGAGATAAGAGTTCTGGTCAGTGTAGAGCTTTAAAGAATGACCCAGGAGCTCTTTTAGATGGCACCGTGCTGTTCTCACCTGTTATGAATATTATGTACGAAAGAGAAGGCAATTCTGAGAGGGAGAGAAAAGATGGGAAGAGAAATTAAAACAGAAAGTCCTCATAGGTCAGCACCATAGATACATTTTATTATGAGTGGTAAACATGGTTGGGTAGGCAACAAGAATTAACTGGCAATGGGGATAAACGTGGAGATAATGTAACATTATTTGTTGTCTTGTTAGGTAGCTAGTAGGAAATGGAGACCTAGGGAGTAGTAGAGAATTTAAAAGTTTGTGAATTTACACTGATTTTCCCACCTAGGTCCAACTTGGTGAACTTCGATCCCTTTTAGTAAAAGCCATAGCAGAGAGGAGGCAGATGAGGAACACTGGACTTACAGTTAGAGGAAAGGTGTTTCTCCTGTTTTATTTTGTTTTCTAGATGGATGAGTATCATGATAGAATTTTAGAAGCCCAGGCTTTTACAACCTAAATTACAAGATTTCCTAGGAGCTATGCAGCATCATTCACATAATACAGAAAAGAGGGTTCTTAAAAACATTTTTAAAATGGAAGCACTCAGTGACCTGAGTGATCAGGACATAAGAGGGAGACCTGAGACCCAACCAAAAGAGGCATCTCAGCGGACTGCGGGATGTGGGAGGGGGCGCGTAAGCACTGCACTGAGGAGCCTGGTCTCCTGTAGGAAGAGTGAGCAGCAGGACAGTCAAATCACAACGTATGTAACTGAGAGTAAGTACAGAGGACGGAAACATTCCCGGAGCAGAGAGAAAAGTCCCAAGAATGGATTTGCTGCAAAGATGTTAAGTAAAAAGAGAGGGA
>NW_011888814.1:2494507-2498113 GCF_000151845.1 Pteropus vampyrus | reverse complement strand
TGAAAGGCATGGTTCTAGGCTCTGAGGCATATAACAGAGAAGAACCCTGACAAAGTTCTGTCCTTCACTGAGCTTATTTTTTAGTGGGAGGAGCAATAAACAATTAATGTAATCGTGCAATGTATGTTCCTGCAGAGATAAGAGTTCTGGTCAGTGTAGAGCTTTAAAGAATGACCCAGGAGCTCTTTTAGATGGCACCGTGCTGTTCTCACCTGTTATGAATATTATGTACGAAAGAGAAGGCAATTCTGAGAGGGAGAGAAAAGATGGGAAGAGAAATTAAAACAGAAAGTCCTCATAGGTCAGCACCATAGATACATTTTATTATGAGTGGTAAACATGGTTGGGTAGGCAACAAGAATTAACTGGCAATGGGGATAAACGTGGAGATAATGTAACATTATTTGTTGTCTTGTTAGGTAGCTAGTAGGAAATGGAGACCTAGGGAGTAGTAGAGAATTTAAAAGTTTGTGAATTTACACTGATTTTCCCACCTAGGTCCAACTTGGTGAACTTCGATCCCTTTTAGTAAAAGCCATAGCAGAGAGGAGGCAGATGAGGAACACTGGACTTACAGTTAGAGGAAAGGTGTTTCTCCTGTTTTATTTTGTTTTCTAGATGGATGAGTATCATGATAGAATTTTAGAAGCCCAGGCTTTTACAACCTAAATTACAAGATTTCCTAGGAGCTATGCAGCATCATTCACATAATACAGAAAAGAGGGTTCTTAAAAACATTTTTAAAATGGAAGCACTCAGTGACCTGAGTGATCAGGACATAAGAGGGAGACCTGAGACCCAACCAAAAGAGGCATCTCAGCGGACTGCGGGACGTGGGAGGGGGCGCGTAAGCACTGCACTGAGGAGCCTGGTCTCCTGTAGGAAGAGTGAGCAGCAGGACAGTCAAATCACAACGTATGTAACTGAGAGTAAGTACAGAGGACGGAAACATTCCCGGAGCAGAGAGAAAAGTCCCAAGAATGGATTTGCTGCAAAGATGTTAAGTAAAAAGAGAGGGAGTCAGTAAGCTGACTAGAAGAATAAGAGGGAAGCACAAAATGGGAAAACAGATGAGAACATCAGGACAGAGCCCGACCTGGCCAATCTAACCTAGAAAATATTTAATGATAAATGATGTCAAGTTGCCTTAGTCAACTGGGAACATCTGAAATATGGAGACTTAAGGGATATATTGTGCTTTTTTTTTTTTTACCATAAACGACTTTCCATCACATCTATCAATATTAAGCTTGAAATCCGAAGGTAAACCCTGAGAATTCCTGTCATCTCTATGTTCAATGCTCATTCTCCTCACTCACAACCTGGAACCATACTGTACCTTTCTAAAAGGGGCACAAAGTATAGAGCCTGTGTAACCAGAGGAAGGAGAAGAGGCCAGACTGAAAGACAGCAAGTAGCAAGACAGGAGGGGAAAAAATAGGCAGACTGAACAGCTTCCCTGCTCTTCAGACTCCAGCCAATGCACAGTCATGCTGGGCGTTGCTTCAGCTGTGAACTGCTCATTCCTTTCCCCGGCTAACTCTCACAACAGAGCAGGGATCTTGGAGACAGGGATAAATTAAAAACAAAACCACAAAAACAGTGATTTCTCCCGAGTCCGTATCTAGAGTCTCCTGCTATGGCTTCTTGCCTTCCCAGGCCTGGCAGTAGTTGTTGGCTCCCTCTGTTACGCCCACTGAAATGCTTATCCATTTCAACCAACATAGAGTAACTTATATTCCCTTCTCTGCTTCTCCCAAATTTTCTTTTTCTCTTCTCTAGCTGTTTTGAAAGTCATAAAAAGGATCTTTTCCAGCCTCCTCTGGGGGCTTTTTCTCCAACTAATTTTCCTTGAGGTGCCTGCCACCCACGATGCACAGCTGTGGGTCATCAGTTTACTATTTGCTATAACTTTACAGACAAAATAAAGACTAAACTGAGATTATAAACACAGGGGAAATAGCTGGGAGATGGTGGTCATGATAGCTTCCTTCTAGGTATCTTTACAAATAAGATAAAGCTTTAAATAAGATCAGAACAGAATGTAGATTGCCTTTTCTTCTTTGCTCAGTCGATTTTGCTTCCTATTTTGGAGCAAATAAAAACCACTCCAAGTGTCCTTTTGTATCTTCTCCTTTCTTCTGCCATCCTTTTTCTCTGCTTCTCCCCACTTTTCAGCCCTCTCTCAGATACTCACAGGGAGCTTAAGAGAAGTAGTTATTTTCTTTCTATACTCAAGCCCTGAGGGTATTTGCTGGTTTTAGAGTAATGCTCTTCAGCCCCTTGAATCTTATCACTGTGCCAGCAGTAGTTAAAAGGACATCTATAATGAAGAAAGTATAAAACTGACAACTAACAATTATGAAAAACCAAGCAGGGCACAAGGAGAGACCTTGTTCTTTTGAAAAATGTTAAAGCAATAGCAAGTCTCTGTCCCCTGATACCAAAACAACGAGTTAATTCAGCAATTCAGTCTTAAAATAGTAAGTCCATACAAAGGCAATGTAACGAAAAGGAGAGAACACTGGAGTCATTACAATATCAATACCTAAGCATCGTACAATCTACTGAACATCTTCATAGGTGCCAGAGACTCTGAATCTAAATTCCAAGCTTTGCCAGCAGCATTCCCAAGGCCTTCTGAATCCTGGGTCTCCTCTCGACTTCTCATTCTCATTGACTGTCTGCTGACATCACTTAAGCTCACTGGATGTACTTCACTTTTCTCATCTGTAAAGGAGCACCAACCTTCCATCTTACTTTTCATGCTACCGTAAAGATCAAAGGAGACTCAAACAGTGAAGATAAAAGCATTTGAAAATTTATTGCCCTTCATAAAAGTAAGGCACATTTAAATATCTCTTAAAGAAGTTATTGCATAAAAGAACTTCTTAACAAGTTAAAATATTTTAACTCATTAAAATATAAACTGAAGTATATTAAAACTTTTAAGTTTATTTGAGCAAAAATCTATTTGAATGGGGTTGGCACCAAACCAGAGGTGGTTAGGAGTGCTCACCCCACCACCCGCAATAGGAACCAGGGGAAAGATTTATAGAGAGAAAGTATGAAAGAAAAGAAAGAAAATTATTTGATTGGCTATCTCTTTGAGGCATTTATAGTATTCGATTTGGGTTTACTTACATAGGCCACCACCACATCAGAGCCACTTTAGTCTTATGGCCTCCTTGTTTAATTAATTTAACAAAATAAAAACCTTAAAAGTTTTAATCGTATGATTTTATAAGAGTTCTGTCAAATTATAAGTGAAATATTTAAAAAGTAGCATTTATGTAGTAGAGATATTAAAGCCTTTAAAAATAATGGATCACTATTTCTACCATTTTTCTCTGCTAAAAACCCAGTGTTAGAGCACACATATCATTATGAAAAAAAAATATGGCCATCAATACTACATATACAATGAACATATTTCTTAGATTTGGATGCTAGATAAAAATTACAGTCTGTTAATTGCACAATGAAATATGATTTAATTTTGTACTCTGTTATAATGTTCTATAAATAAATTCACACTGAAGATATAAAAAGCCCTTTATCACATTACATTGCCTCTTTTGGCTTAGAAAATATAGTCGCCATTGT